>NC_139512.1:345279126-345331438 GCF_947247035.1 Vipera ursinii | reverse complement strand
GAGGTTAATCAGTCTAAAAGTGATTTATAAAGCATAGCAGGAGTAAAGAACTATCTCCATGGATGTATGGAAAACATTAATGGGATGTCTAGACTGAATGTTCCTTATTTTCCAGTGCAAATGCCAAACGCTGGAAAGGCAGATTATTCACTTATTTATTTCTTGGTGGTACTAAATGCTGATATTACAGTGAACTGCTAAGTGCGGTCTTCCTGCTAGTGCTGACTGAATGGTGGCACTTTCAATATTTCTTTGTTATTATTATTATTATACAAAATAGTCCATGACTTGCAACCATAATCGCGACTAGAATTTTCATTGCTAAGCTAAGCACTTATTAAATGAATCATGCTCAGTTTTATTATCCTTTTTGTCATGGCTTTTAAGCAAATCTCTGAAGTTGTTAAATGAATCACGTGGTCACTGAGGGAATCCCTGATTCCCTCATTGACTTTGAGAAGTCGATTGGGAAGGTTTCAAATGTTGATCACATGACCCTGGAATGTTTCAACTGTCATAAATACATTCTGGTTGCCAAGCCCCCAAATTTCAATCACGTGACGTGTGGGGATGTTACAACAGTCATAAATGTGAGGACCAGTTCTAAGTCACTTTTTTCAGTGTTGTTGTAACTCTGATGATGAAATGACCATTAAATGGTTTTAAATCGAGGATTATCTGTATGCACAAAAATGTAAAATCACAGCTGCCAATTCTTTAGCTTTTCATCCTGCCCTTTTTACATATAACTCAGGACAGCGAACGTACCTAATACAGGTAATCCTTGACTTACGACCACAATTGAGCCCAAAATTTCCATTACTAAGCAAGGCAGTTGTTAAGTGAGTTTTGCCCCATTTAACGGCCTTTTTTCCTAAGTTGTTAAATACAGGCCAGTTTGCCAAATGCCTGAATTTTGAACATGTGACCATGGGGAGGCTGCAATGTCCATAAATGGGATAACTGGTCATAAGTCACTTTTTTCACTAAATGAGCTGTTGTAAGTCAAGGAATACTTGTGGTCCCATTTAAAAACTTGGGCTTCCCTGCAACAGGTGATGTAGGAGAAGAGCAGGAAGAGCTGGAGTTAAACGCATCATCAGTTTAGAATCTTTGCATTGCCACAAGAGATCTAAATCCAGTCCCCCCCCTTGAATTCCATTGACCCACATCTAGCATCAACTTAGTGCTGACCATTAATTGAGTAGATTCTTGTGTGTAGGCTTCAATAAATCATGTACGCTGCAATTTTATGAATGGCCCGGATTTTTTGTGCCTGACAGGTGATTTGTGAATAGTTTGAATTATTGCTTTCAGAAGAATGTTTCCCTAAATATAATATTCCTACAGGTAGTCCTTGACTTACGGCATGCTGCTTAACAACGAACCCGTTTTGAAATTATGGCCATTGTAGGGTCCCCATGGTCATTTGTCCTTATGACCGACTATGGGAATGCTGCAGTGTGCACACGCACACACACACACACACACACGTCTATCTCTTCTCTCACCCTGCCCCACCAGGTCCTTATAGCTCTTCGGCCTGCTTTTGTTCCACACTGGGTCCCTTCAGGCCTTGGGTCTGCTTCCCACCCCACTGAGGCCGAAATCTTCTTCCCCACCCCCCACTCCCCATCACCCATTATGCACGTACCTTTTTTTTGGTGTTTTTAATCTACTGTATGTAACCTTATATCCAGTGCTTTTTTTGTAAAAGAAAAAGGTGCCGGAACTCACACATGTCATACAACCCGCCTTGCCTACCCTACAAGGTTCCATCCCAAAAAGGTGCCGGAACTCCGTTCTGAGCATTCTATGAGAAAAAAAGCCCTGCTTATATCATTTCAATTAGCTATTCTTATTAATTAATTATAGTAACATTTAAGAGGGAACTTAAGTCCTGTAAGCTTCATGATCTTGAGTGCAGTCCTTGGACAGTACAGCCCCAGGGGTGCCTGCCTCCTTTTCCCCCCCTCCCCCCAAAGAGTTGTAACCAAATGGTAATTTTTACTGGGATAGAAAGCGAAATGATTAAGTATAGTTCATTTAGTGAACTATTAGCTAATAGCTCATTAAATATAGCTACTTAATATTTAATATAATTAAACACAAATTAAATATATGAGGGGAGTAATCGCATTAACTACATTTATTTAAACATACAGAAAGTCAACTCAAATTCAATTTTTGTCTTAGTTGCACCCATATGTACCATTGCTAGAGGAATTCTGAACTCATATTCAAATTATTTCCCTGCGCAAATTCCCTCATGAAAAGAACTGCAGTAAAGGGTTGGTTGAGAAATTTCTGGTTGGCCCCTCTTCCTTTGCTTCAGATATAAATGTATGAAATAGACTGGCAATTCAAAAGATGAAAGATACATTTCATCCCAAAATGATGAAGTATAGATTCAAGGTCTGTACGCTGCTTAGAGTCCCCTTTGATGGATGGATGGCATACAGGTAGTCCTCGACTTACAACAGCTCATTTAGTGACTGTTTGAATTTACAACGGCACTGAAAAAAGTGACTTATGTCCGTTTTTCACACTTACAACCGTTGCAGCATCCCCATGGTCACGTGATCAAAATTCAGAGGCTTGGGAACTGAATCACATTTATGAAGGTTGTGGTGTCCTGGAGTCAAATGTTCACTTTTTGCGACCTTCTGGCAAGCAAAATCAATGGGGAAAAACAGATTCACTTAACAACCGTGTTACTAATTTAAAAACTACAGTGATTGGGCTTCCGGTGGCTCCGCGGCGACGGAGGGAGCCTTCCCGGGCTGCCCGCGGCTCAGCTGGTGTTTTTTCGCCCGAAACAGCGCCGATCAGCTGTTCGGGCGAATCTGAAGCCCCCTCCTCGGGAGAAGAGGAGGGGGTGAGCCCCCAGGTGGGGGTTGAGTTCTCCGGGGCCGCCTGAGCTTGGAGCTTGGGCGGCTGAAGGATTGAACTCCCCCGTAGCCTGGGCTGCTCCCAGCTGACCAGCGTCTCTGCTCCGGACTTTATGGAGCAGAGCCAGGCGTCTGCGACCATCCCTGCTTGAAGGAGAGACTATGAAAGGGAAAGAGCAGGCAGAGCAGTACAAGAGGGAAAGATGAAGAGATGAAGAAGATGTTATTTTACTCTCAAGCTTGATGGACTTTGCTTAAAACTTAAAGTGAAAGTGCGTCACAATTGTAAGTAAAAGATGGCGGCTAAACCTCCCCCTAGAACTTTTCGGAGTGCTGGAAATTCTCCGGTGCAACAACAATCATTACTGCAGGCGTTGCATTCTCCTGATGTATTGACATCGAAGGATCTTGAAAAACATACCCAGTTAATTTTGGAGTCAATGGGTGCTAAATTTGCACAGATGGAGGAGAAATTGGAGAAATTGGAGCAGAGAATGGAAGAAAGGATGGAACAGAAACTTAGAGAGATGAAGGCAGACATTTTGTCCTCAGTGCATAAAGTTGCTAAATGTGTGGAGGTGCTGGATGACCAAGTGCAAGACTTGACTCAAAAGAATGTTATATTAGAAGCAAAAGTTTTGGAAATTGAAGATTTAAAAGACAAAATGGATAGTGAACAGAGTCTGGCCCAATTTTACCAAATGCAGTTTGCTGTGAGAATTAGAGGCATAAAAGAGAATATTAAGGAAGATTTAAAGCAGTTGGTTTCTGAGGCTTTTGAGGGGGTATTGAATCATCCAGCATCTGAAATAAAACAAGGCATGGACAAAGTGTTTCGTGTGAATTCGTGGATTGCTAAACAGAGAAAGTTGCCTAGAGATGTGGTGGTTTATTTTGTAAAAAGGGAAATTAGAGATGAAGTTATACAAGCTGCCTATGATACCAAAGTTGTGATTGCTGGTCAAGAAGTTTTGGTTCTAAAAGAAATTCCTCCAAAGATCTTAAAGAGAAGGAAGGATTTTATTTTTCTTGTGCAAGAGCTCAAGCAAAGAGATATAAGGTTCAGATGGGAGATCCCAGCTGGGTTGAGCTTCATGTATGATGGCAAAAGGTACTGTTTGGGTAATGTGAAGCAAGCGCATGATTTTTACAACAATGTCTTAAATGTAACCCCATCAATACTTCTGAAAGCTGCAGAGGGATCTGGAGAAGGAGAACATCAAGAGGATGAAGATGGTCAGATAGACGAGAATGGTACAGGAGGAGATCAAGCTGCAACCCTTTTGGATGATCCTAGAGAACAGAGGGTGACGCGTGCTGCCTTAAAACGCTCAAAAAAGACGAAAAAATAAGACCAGTAGAAATCTATGGAACTTCCACAATATACTTATAGACAAGTGGTAGTTGTGTTTTTGAAAGTTTTGGGATGATATGTATGGTAACAGAATCTTTAATTTGGAATTAATGGACAATTTATTATAGAGGAAGAGGAAGAAAGTTTTGTGGGTTAATGTGGGTTAATTTGTGTAAGAACTATCTATTATAGTCTATTTTGGCTAGAGAGGTTAATAGGGATAGGTGTTGGTGATGTGTAAATGAGAATATGTTTAGGTTAGGGTTAGGGTTAGGTAATAGTGAAATGTGGAGGAACATAGATGGGAATGATGTCAGTTTTCTTTTATTTTAGTTCTTTATATATATTTAGTATTATTAAGGATTGGTTTACTCTATATAAGCTAGAGAGTGATGGATTTTAGAGTTTATAATTGTTAGTATATGATTGTTTATGATTGCTTTTTAGATATATACCTTGTACTTTGCTCTGGGAAGTCGGAGGGGGGGAGGGGGGGAGGAGGGGAAGTAGAGGGGGGGAGGCAGGGGAGGGAGGAGGGAGAGGGGGAGGGGGGGAGATAGGGGGGAGGTAGGGAGGGGAGGAGGGAGGGGGAAGGGGGTTTTTTTAAAGGAAAATTGTATTTTTTAAAACTTTTCAATAAAAAAAAACTACAGTGATTCACTTAGCAACTGTGGTAAGAAAGGTTGTAAAATGTCGCAAAATTCACTTAACAAATGTCTCACTTAGCAACAAAAATGTTGGGCTCAATCAAATAAATAAATAAATAAATTGTGGTTATAAGTCAAGGACTACCTAGACAAGTTTGAGAGAGAGAAGGAAGAGAGGGCAATTTGCAAGAGAGGGCCATAGGTTCATACAGTTGTGGCCAGTTTTCTGGATTCTTGCAAAACAGCTCCTCTGCTTAGAAGATGGGGATGATATGGGTCCATTTAGCTGAGTCTTCTACTGGCTGAGGGGAGTCAAGCATTGGTATGATGGCATGAGGACTCCCAGGTGAAGGCATCAGAGTCTGTGAGTTCTACTCTCTCCTAGGCACAAACCTGACCTTGGGCCAATCATTCTTTTTCAGCCGTAAGACTTCCGAATTTCTACTCCCAAAAAAACCTTGCCAAAAACCCAGCAGGGACTAGTCCAGGCAGTTGCCAGGAGTCAACATTAATAATAATGATAATGGAATTGGAGAAGATCACAAAGTAGCAAGATCTGAAAAACAAAGCGGAAAGATGATGGCCTAAACTGGCTGTGGTGATCCCGGTGATCACAGCCATATTGGGTGCCATACCAAAAAAAAAAGCTTGGATGGTACTTAGAAAATTTGAGCATTGTCAAACTTTCCATCTTTCAATTACAAAAGGCCACAGTGCTTGGGTCTACACATATATTACATCAATTCATTATCATAAGTTCTCAGGAGGAACTCAGTGTGAATGAAAGGCAACACCCGCTAAAGAACTGGAAGCTACGATTTCATCTTGTTGTATATATAATGATTTGCAAGAAATAGCCATTTGACTGCAAAGGAAGAACAGGTGGGACCTCAAAATGGAGAAAGTAAGAGAAGCTAAAATGCTCTGGGGTTTTAGAATTCAAACTGACAAGCACCTGCCACATAATACCCCAGACTTAACATCTGTAGATAAGAAAGACAAAAAAAGGTCCGGATGGTGGATGTTGTAGACAGCAGAACAAAAAAGAAAGAACTGGAGGAAATTACAAAATACAAAGACCTGCAAATAATCGGTGGCAAAAGAAAGCAAAGATAGTAGCAATAATGATAAGCGCCCTGGATGCAGTCCCAAAACATCGGGAGCATCGTTTGAACATCATCAGCACTGACGAAATCACCATCCAGCAATTGCAAAAGGCAGCCTTACTTGAAACAGCTTGCATCCCATAATGATACCTTTAACACCATCAAATGACTACATCTGCCTATCCCAGGTCCTTGAGAAGGAGTTGATAGGTGGATCAAAATGCTAAATCCAGTCTAAACATCTGTGCAACCAACCATAATAAAAAAATATACCACCCAAGGTTGCTCAGAATCAGGCAGCATATACATTTAATAAATTATTATTAATATTCCTTGTTCAATATTCCATGGAGGAAAAATGGACAGCAGGACCCTAACCCTCTCCCCATTAGGAAAACTGGCAAGGAATGTGAACTGGAACTGTAGGTAGAAGTCTGGCGCCATTTTAACAAAACAAATTTCTGATCGGCACACACTGGTGCTCCCAGCTGGCACGACCCTCATTTCAGTCTGATGGAGTCAGTCTGATGAACTCCAAGTCTCAGCCTGCCCTCGAGTCTCACATTTATCTGATCTTTCATTCTGCTAGCCACACATTTTTTGCTAAGCACACACAACTCCCTGAGCCGCAGCCAAAATGGCTTTGCACCGATTCAGCATCAATATGTTGAGTGTTGAATTCATTTCTTTAGGGAGCCTGGTAAATCTGAACTTTCTAAAATCATTTGGCCCCTATTACTGGTAAGCACTGCTCTTAAATAGGTTGTAACTCCAACTAATAGGCTCTGTAATCGGAGCTGAATTGAACAAAAGACCCGCTAGGGCTAAGTATCTGTCATTTTGATTGCCAATCAAATGCCCCTGTGTAGGAAGGGAAAAAACCCTTCCCCCCCCTTTGCACAAGCTTTTCTTTGCCAGTATCTCACCTTCCTCCTCCTCTCACATATCCACAGATTTGGGGGGATATATATATATATATATATTAAAAAAGGATTTTACTATGGAAAGATTTTTCTTGCAGTTAATAAAAATACTTCACCTACTTTGTTAAGTACTGCATGGACGGGTGACTATTAAATTCGATTTCCCACCTCTTCCCACCTTAAATTTCTCTTCTCTTTTGCACATCAATTTTGCAACTTTAGAAAATTGTGTGCATCTTTGTGCACCTTTCTCCTGACATCTATTGATTCAACACACTTTTGCATTCTGTCAGCCCCGCAAGGAAATCAATTCCGTAAAAAGGCTAAAACTACTTTTACCAAGATTGCCTATAATCATAGAATTGTGCAAGTTTGATTGTGCTACATCTCTTTTTCTTCTTATAGTTAGCAAAAGCATTAGCAGTAGCACTTAGACTTACATACGGCTCCATGGTTGCTTTATATCAGTCTCTGGGCAGTGTACAGAGTCAGCATATTGTCTTCAACAATCGGAGTCCTCATTTTACCGATCTTGGAAGGCTGAGTCAACCTTGAGCCGGTTGGGATTGAACTCCTGTCAGGGGACAGTGTTAGCCTGCAATACTAACCACTGTGCCACCACAGCTCTTACCAGCACCAAGTTAGGGGGCATCTTTCTGTGCCATATGCACTCTCCAACCAGTCTTCTGTAGACTTCACCATTCTTCTAGTATAACCAAGACAACCCTTAGAAGGGCCATATTCAACCATATTTGGAGGATTTTAAAAGGCAAGATGAACAATTTTATTTGAACTGCTCATTTTCCCCCTTATCCCCCCCCCAACTTTAAACGAAATCAAATTCCCAAAAGGTTGAAATTTTTAGAGCTACCTACTCTGATGATGCATGAGGTCCCTGGCCATACTCTGGAAGATCACACAAATAAATATTGATCACAAGGAAATTGTCTTCCCATAATCAAAACAAGTGTTTGAAATGGCACATCCCCCCCCCTCCCCGCAATCACTGGCATTTCTGGGGCATGTGCTTTCATATACCTATACACTTACGGCACACCTAATTCTGAAGTCCTTAGTGCTCTCTCAGCTTAGTTAGAGTTTGAAATCAGTAAGGAAAACAGTCTTAGCAGATTTCTGGAAGGCAAGTCCCAAACAGCAGAGAAGTAAGAAATGAAACTCAACATTAGGAATAGATGTAAGAGTAAGAGACGAGAACAGCAGCCAGTTAAAACTAAAGAGATAAGAGAGGTGTTAAAGATGTTAAAGAGAGAGAGAGAGAGAGCTAAAGATAAAGAGGTAGAGATAAGAGAGAGATCTCTATCCAAAGAGATCTCTCTAGTGTTTAGGTCTAGTGATCAGGGCACCAGTCTAATTCTAATCCCATGTTTGGGCCTGTCGCTCATTCTCAGCCCAATCCACCTCACTGGGTTGTTGTTGTGGAGAAAATAGGAGGAAAGCGTATTAGATGTATTCACCACCTTGTGTGTTCACCACCTTGAGTTGTTTATAAAAAAAGATGGGATATGGCTCAGTGGGTTAGGACACTGAGCTTGTCGATCAGAAGGTCGGCAGTTTGGCAGGTCGAATCCCGAGTGCCGCGTAACAGAGTGAGCGCCTGTTACTCGTCCCAGCTTCTGCCAACCTAGCAGTTCGAAAGCACATAAAAACGCAAGTAGAAAAATAGGGACCACTACGGTGGGAAGGTAACAGCGTTCCGTGCGCCTTTGGCGTCTAGTCATGCCGGCCACATGACCACGGAGACGTCCTCAGACAAGCGCTGGCTCTTTGGCTTTGAAACGGAGATGAGCACCGGCCCCTGGAGTCGGAAACGACTAGCACGTGTGTGCGGGGGAACCTTTACCTTTACCTTTTTATAAATAATAAAAAAATAAAAAAATATAAAAACAAGAGCTAAACTTTAATTTAAGAGTTGTGGTGGCAGAGTGATTGGAATGCAACACTGCATGCTAGCTCACTGCTCACTGCCAGGAGTTCCGATGCTGACCGGCTCAAGGTTGTCTCAGCCTTCCAAGGTCGGTAAAATGAGGACCCAGATTGTTGGGGGCAATAATGCTGACTCTGTAAACCACTTAGGGGGAGCTGTAAAGCACTGTGAAGCGGTATAGCTATTGCTATTCAGGAAAAGAAAAAGAGTACTGGTGAGTAAAAAGTACATGTTTTTTTCTCCATGCAGCCCTTTGCTCATCTTGGGGAATTCAAAAGAATAGAGAACGATTCACGTGTTCAGCCAACACACATGATGTGTGTGTGTGGGGAGGGTGGTTGTGAGGAGGAGGCTGGAGACTTTCAGCAGCTAGGAAATTACCCGGTAGATTATGTGGAAGAAGATTAAGGCTCAGAGGATGTTAAGGAAGAACAGACTGAAGACCTAACCCAGAAGGAGGAACCAAGCAGCCAGAAAATTAGGTACACAACCTTTTTTTTTTTTTTGCAGAAACTGCTATTTATAGTGAACATTTTGGCCTCCCTGCTTGTTTGGCTTCAAGGATAGACAATGATCTGTTTAAAGCTAGGTATCCATTTATGATGCTTTGCTTCCTTATATTACTTCTTTGTGGGCCAGCCAGAGGCACATTGCTATGAGATGGCATGCTATATAAATTGTTTAGACAGATTAAATAAATGGTAATCAACACACAACTTGTATCATCAAGTGTTGGTTCTTCCCAGCCCAGAGGAAACCATCACTGCCCAGAAAGTAATGTGTATCATTTTCCACGCAAGCCACATTTGAACTGGGATTGGCCGCATGAAAGGACCACTCTGGGATATATCTTCCTCCTGGTTTAAGAACACGCCACGAAGCTGTGGAGAAGCCAAAGAGATGGAAATCACAGCAATTGATTTTGTATCGTGCGTTGTTGGGGTCTAAGCTACCTATTAACTACTGTAGTCAAATTAATAGGGCTACTGTTTCTCTTTGAGCTTTTCTTTCTTTCTTGAGGCAAAATTGTTTTCTTTGATTCTGTCTTCTGTGCCATCCATGTTCTTTTCATATTCAGCTGATCTCTCCTGCTGGTTTTAGAAATAGTTTGACTGTGGCTGGTTGAGTGAGAACTGCGCATCAAATGAAAAAGGTCCTGCCAATCAAGCGTTATCCTTCTTCTAACACAGATATCCTCGACTTACAACACTTTGTTCAGTGACCGTGACTGTCGCAGCATCTCCACGGTCACATGATCAAAATTCATACACTTGGCAACTGACTCATATTTATGATGATTGCAATGTCCCGGGGTCATGTGATCAATGCAAATTTCTGACAAGCAAAGTCAATGGAGAAGCCAGATTCACTTAGCAACCGTGCTACTAACTTAACAACTGCAGTGATTCACTTAACAAGTGTGGCAAGAAAGGTTGTAAGATGGGGCAAAAATTTACTTAATCGTCTCATTTAACAATATACATTTTGGACTCAGTTGTGGTCGTAAGTTGGGGACCTGATGTGCCCACAGATTTTACTATTGGGGAAGTTGAAAGCAAGTGTAGCCAAAAATGCATCTATGTTTGTGAAGACAAATTTAAAAAGAGAAAAGTGATTTTCTTAAGGAATAGTGTGTGGGATGTTTTTGTTTTTTTTAATTGTACCAGAGAGAAATAGCATAAATTGAATTTATGAACTGGAAATATGAGAGAAATTAACCAAAATGTCTGCCTTTGTCAGTAATTTACTACAAATTATCGCAATAGGAATATACATTAGGTAAAAAAACCCCTCTTAATTACAAAAGCACTTAAGATATTTACAGTTGCAATCTTCCTATATATGATTTTTTTTTGGTCTTGGAGAGAAAGAGTGAGAAAGAAGGAAGAAAGGAAAGAAGGAAAACCACTATCAAATCTTAGCATCAAAATTGATAGTGTTTACTTAAAAGCTCATTCCAGCTTTGTGGACTTTGATAGATACTGAAGACATTAATAAATCTGAGATTCGTTGCAAGTCTCTCTTCTTGATGCACTCTGCATCCTCAATGATTTATATCAAGCTAAAGAAAATGAGACAGTTCTTGCTCGCAATTTCCTAGAGGTTTTTAACTCATGTTTGTTTTTTAAAGGGATGAACAAAAATTATTATGCATTAGGGATAAGGGGAAAATAACATTTCTGAGTTTCTTTGCCAATCAGACTATGGAACATGTTTCTTTGTTCTTTTCTAGAGTAGTAGTTGTTGTTGTTAGTTGCGAAGTCATGTCAGACCCATCGCGACCCCATGGACAATGTTCCTCCAGGCCTTCCTGTCCTCTGCCATCTTCTGGAGTCCATTTAAGCTCGCCTACTGCTTCAGTGACTCCATCCAGCCACCTCATTCTCTGTCGTCCCCTTCTTCTCTTGCCCTCAACCTTTCCCAGCATTAGGCTCTTCTCCAGTGAGTCCTTCCTTCTCATTAGGTGGCCAAAGTATTTGAGTTTCAACTTCAGGATCTGGCCTTCTAATTTAATTTTAATTTAAAAGAGCAGTCAGGGTTGATCTCTTCTAGGACTGACCGGTTTGATCACCTTGCAGTCCAAGGGACTCGCAGTAGTCTTCTCTAGCACCATACTTCAAAGTCTAGAGTAGTAGATGACCTCTATTCCCACCACCATTGTCTACCATCTGATATTCAGGTAGTCCTTAACTTATAACCATTCATTTAGCAACCATCTGAACTCACAACACTACTGAAAGGAGTGGCTTATAATTAGTTCTCACACTTAAGACTGTTACAGCTCCCTGGCAGTCATCTGATCAAAATTCAGGCATGTGACAATTGGCATGTATTTATGAAGGTTACAGCAACCTGGTGTCAGGTAATCACCATTTGTAACCTTCCTAGCTGTTTCTTAACAAGCAAAGTGAATGGGGGAAATCCAGATTTGCTTAATGATCACATGATTCACTTAAGAACTATATAGTGCAGGGGTCTTCAAACTTGGCCCTTTTATGACTTGTGGACTTCAACTCCCAGAATTCTGAGAACTGAAGTCCACAAGTCATAAAAGGGCCAAGTTTGAAGACCCCTGATATAGTGATTCACTTCATAACCATGGCAAACAAAGTCATAAAATGAAACACAACTCACAAAAACTTCCTTGCTTATTAAGTGAAATTCTGGTCCCACTTGTGGTTGTAAATTAATGACATTGGTAGTTGCTTCATTCTGCTTGACAGAAGGGGTGATCCTTTTTGCACAATTCTACTTATCGATGAATGGCCCTTTAACCTTAGCATATGCTGGGATTTTGACATCAACTGGATGGGACATAATCAATCAACATGAGAAGAGGGGAGAGTGAAGACCTGCCTTGGGCGCCAGGGGCAGATTGGATGGATGGATGGAAGGAAGGAAGGAAGGAAGGAAGGAAGGAAGGAAGGAAGGAAGGAAGGAAGTGTTGTGATTCAGGGTCAGCCTGTGGGGTCGGCAGTTGGGTCGGACGACTCAGAGGAGGAGGAGGGGGGTGTTGAAGAGCTTGCTGATGATGGCCTTGAGGCTCCACAGAGCCCTCAGCCAGGCCCCTCCCACCTGGTCACGACGGAGACCCAGCTGTGAGCCTGACAGCGTGGATTTATTTTTTTTATTTATTTTTATTACATTTATATCCCACCCTTCTCCGAAGACTTACAAGCTTAGCAGTAGCCTTCATTCTATGTATATGCCTGCTTGTTAGGGCTTTCACACACACCCCAAGCGGCATTATTACAAAGTCAGCTTATTGCCCCCAACATTCTGGGTCCTCATTTTACCTAGCTCGGAAGGATGGAAGGCTGAGTCAACCTTGAGATGACCCACAGCTGGCCCTGTTCAAGGACGCCTGACGCAGGAGGCAGTCAATCAGGAGTAAACAGAGGAAGGCAATGGGGCACCTCGGAAGGAGGCAGAGAGAAGCCATGCCCTGAACTGTATTTAAGGGGGAATGCATGGGAGGGCTGGTTTGCTGAAGGCAACCGCTTGAAAAGCTCCTGTTTCTTGGTTCGTGTCTTGTTTTGTTTGTTTTTGTATTCATAAATTTGGCAGGCTTAATTCCAGCCTCTTGCCTTCTTGTAAAAGGGGTTGTCCCTGCCTTTTCTGCAGGGCTGGTAGCAGGCTGGTACAGAACAGGAAGGAAGGAAGGAAGGAAGGAAGGAAGGAAGGAAGGAAGGAAGGAAGGAAGGAAGGAAGGAAGGAAGGAAGGAAGGAGAGAATCAGATCAAAGTTTATTTTCTCCAGCATTGTGTCCCATAAACTGGTACCTTTGGGAAGTTCACAAATGAGACATAGCTTCAACTAGCCCCATCTACTCATGTTCACGATTTTTGGAACTGAGCTCATACGTTTACGTTTTATTTAATTTGTATACCGCCCTTCTCCCTAGGGACTCAGCCTTTGAAACATACATATCCGTGAAACTATTCCTGTTCAGAGGTGGCAACATCAGCCATTATTCTCATGTCTATGGAGATTCTCGGTCTTGGATTTCCTTTGTTTTTCCCTTGAAGACGTTTTGTTTCTCATCCAAGAAGCTTCTTCAGTTCATCCGGAACTGAGAAACTTCTTGGATGAGAAGCGAAATGTTTTCAAGGAAACATACAAAGGCAGTCCAGTTGCCTTTTGAAAAGCACCTTTGAGATATTACTCGTAGCCATGATTTTTCCTTACTGAATGTATCCTTGCTTTTCTGGCAAGAGGGCATTTCATGCAGAGAACAATAAAGGAAACCTAATCCACAGCAATCTTGTTTTTTTAAAAAAATAAAATAAAAAATAAAAATAAATTCAGATCACTATTAACTTCTTGAAACTGAAAACATGGCCCTATTCTTAAAAGGAGAATGGACAGTGACTCACAGTGAGTGAGGGAGTCTTTTTTCCTGTAGGCTCAACTAACAGATCTCAGAAAATCATATAATAACAATAACTATTATTATTGTTGTTGTTGTTGTTTTCAATAAAACATGCTATTAGAAGGAGAGAAAAACTCACAATAATAAACATATAAAACTCCTAAACCTTATCACCTGTTGCCTGAAGTTTGGCAAACCTGCCCTATTCTTTGTTTTTCAATCACAGTGTTGAACGGGAGTTTTAAAATCTCTTGTTGATTTTACAAGTGACAGCCCAGAGAAGATAGGAGATTTATTTTCACAAAAGAGATATGCATTTGGACCTTTAGTCAAATAGGAGAGATTTAAATTGGGTATTCAATCCATCTCCCTAATCCTTAGAAATACATTGGATTCACATAACATGGTAAACTCTACTGCCAGGTTAACAAAGCAGTGCCTATATTTCCTTCCTACATATGCTATATCCAATCAAATAAATCAGAATTTTTTTAGTCTAATCTAGTGTGTTGGAGAAAACCAGCTGTATTACTATTATCCTTTTCATCTTTCCTACTACCTTCTCTTTTTGGTATCATTATTATGATTATTAAGGGACGCGGTGGCTCAGTGGGTTAGGACGCTGAGCTTGTCGACCAGATGGTCGGCAGTTTGGTGATCGAATCCTGAGTGCCGTGTAGCAGAGTGAGCGCCTGTTACTCGTCCCAGCTTCTGCCAACCTAGCAGTTTGAAAGCATGTAAAAATGCAAGTAGAAAAATAGGGACCACTACGGTGGGAAGGTAACAGCGTTCCGTGCGCCTTTGGTGTCTAGTCATGCCGGCCACATGACCACGGAGACGTCCTTGGACAAGCGCTGGCTCTTCGGCTTTGAAATGGAGATGAGCACCGGCCCCTAGAGTTGGAAACGACTAGCACGCATGTGCGGGGGAACCTTTACCTTTATTATGATTATTACTACCCTGTTGTTTTATATGTACACTGAGACCTTATGTCTCAAAGAGGCTTTTTTCCAAAGGCAACAGGACTTCATTTTTCCTTGAAGACATTTCACTTCTCATCCAAGAAGCTTTTTCAGTTTTGACTGAAGAAGGTCAGAACTGAAGAATCTTCTTGGATGAAAAGCAAAACGTCTTCAAGGAAAAACAAATGAAGTCCAGTTACCTCTTGAAAAAAAGCACATTTGAGACAACCGTGACCTGGATGACTGAGAATTTCCATAGACGCTGAGACTTTATACACTGGAGACAAATTCCTTGTATGCCAAAGGAAGTATATAAAAGTACGCACAAAATCTAAAAATTAAAAGAATCATGACTACTTATGATCTCCTATGCTTATTGATATGTTTTGCTGGAGTCTTGTCCAACAAGGTTTGTAGAAACAGGTCAAAACTATAGTCTCTAGCTGTCCCTTAAATACTAAAAGTAAACTGTTCAAGGAATTGTGACCTCCCTCTCCTGTCTCTTCTGTTCCTTCTCTTTCAAGAAACCTTAGGAAAATATGGCATGCAGATCCTAGTATAGTTTCTAGAAATATAAATATGAGAAAAAGGGTGCATTGAACCTCTGTGGTCTTTGAAGGATGCTGGACTCAATTCCACCAGCTAGTATGGACAGGATGCAAAGCTGAAGGCATCGCATCTGAAGGTTGCACCTGAAGGTCCACCCCTGGAAACAGTAGGTTGTACCCATAGTCCCATTACACACTGTAAAGAAGGATGAGACTTTAGTCATGTGGTGGCTGCCATATTGACTTCTTTGGATCCCCTCTCTGCAGACACCCCTGAAGGGAAGCCTTCTCTTTAGAACTATTGCCCATGTATTTTAGTACAGAGGTCCCCAACCTTTTGAGCACCAGGGACCGGTTTCGTGAAGAGAGTTTTTTTCTGCAGAACGGAGGGGGCATGGTTTTATGTACTGCCTGCATCCCATGGATGGGGCTTTGTTTGTTTGTGCGGACTGGTTGCTGGCATGCCACGGACTGGTGCTGGTCCACGGACCGGGGGCTGGGGACCTGTTTTAGTAGACTGTTACCTTTTCCTCATCCTCAGCTACGTATGGGAGAGGGTAGGGTAAGGTAGGGGAGGGGAGGGTAGAGGAGAGGAGAGTAGGGAAGGGAAGGGAAGAGAAGAGAAGAGAAGAGAAGAGAAGAGAAGAGAAGAGAAGAGAGGAGAGGAGAGGAGAAGAGAGGAGAGGAGAGGAGAGGAGAGGAGAGGAGAGGAGAGGAGAGGAAAGGAGAGGGGAGGGAAGAGAGAAGAGGAGAGGAGAGGAGAGGAGAGGAGAGGAGAGGAGAGGAGAGGAGAGGAGAGGAGAGGAGAGGAGAGGAGAGGAGGAGAGGAGAGGAGAGGAGAGGATAGGATTACAAGAAACAAAATTGGATTCAGATGCAACCAGCCTCATGGTTGGTTCAGTGAAAATCTCTTACATTCTTATCCCTCTTTCTTCTTCCCAAATGGAAATAAGAAATAAAGAGTAGAGGAGGGATAAACATATCGAGGGGGAAAAGCCAGCCTGAATTGCCAAGGCATCCCATTATAAAACCTGAAAGCCTGATTCCTGCTTATTGTTATCGTATTTCACAGCTAAAATACTTACTCCCTTTTAAACTGATCCCCTCTTTTTTTTTGCCATTCCTGTTTCTGAAGCCAGGATGTAAGACCCGTGTCCTCTCTCCCCCTTCCTTCGCCTTTTATCCCGAGCCTTGCTCTTTCGCACACAACATCAGGGTTGTCATATCTGAGGAATTATTAAAATAAGACGAAGGGAGCTATTGCGGGGGGGGGACACACAGCTTTGAGACAGCGTCCTCGAGAGAGACACGCCAGCTCAATCTCATTAGTCGGTGCCGGGAATTGTCCTAGCCACCAGGTTCAAGGTGATGAAAAATTAGGCTGTTTGGCCTTCCCTCATTCCGTATGCGGCGCACATCTCTCTCTACCCATGAACACGAAATTACATTGAACCTGGGGAGTCTAACTCCATTAATTTTAAATGGAAGATTAATTTAACAATATGCAGCAGATATTTGTTACAAACCTATCATGTACAAGTGACGTTTGGCCATAAATTGTAGTGACTCACAACTGGCCAGTGACTTGGGCTCAAATAAATCAGACACCATTTGCACATAATTGCTGTTTTTTAAAGTTGAGAGAAAGAGTGTATTTGTGTGAGAGAGAGAAGAGAGGGGAGAGAGAGAGAGAGAATGAATATTTCTTGATGAAAGATTGGGCAAACTTCATTCAGAGAGCCAGAGGGAGGTATTAAGCCAGACCCGGGCATTTTATGGACCCTGGGCCACATCCAGACCTTTGCCTGTCTCTGTCTGGCCCACATGAGGTCTATTGGAAATTAAAAATCAAATGTAAATAAGTATGACACAGAGGACGGGAGAAGAAGCCAAGTTGGGTCCAGTTCTATGCAGTTGCCATGCGCTCCTCCAATCATGCACTCCTTCAGTCAGCCTAGTGCAGTGGTGGCAAACCTTTTAGAGACCAAGTGCCCAAACCACAACCCCAAACCCACTTATTTATCACAAAGTGCCAGGGCCGCATCAGCATTGTGGTGCCCTCAGGGGGAGGAGTGGGGGGGCATGGCCCACTGGGCGGGTGTGGCTGCGGTGGGCATGGCCACCTCAATGTTGCTCAGGGGGGGATGCCTGTAGGGGATGGGCAGGATTGGGGGAGATCCAGGCAGTCTCTGGTGGGTGGGGTGGTAGGCAGGAGGCTTTTCCTGCAGGGTGAGGCAGCGGGTATGGCAGGGGTGCCATTGCTGCAGGAAGAGGCAATGCAAGGCAAGGCAGGGGCGGCGGCTGCCTGACACCATCGGCCCCTGCATACAAAGGCCAGCGAGTGCATGGGGATGTGCTCTACCTCCTCTACTCAAGCTTGTTAACTGGCTGGGCTGTTGCTCTGAGCATTGCCAGTGGCCTAATGGATCCGCACGAGCTGCTGGGGGTGGCAGGCATGCCTACAGAGAGGGCTCTGAGTGCCGCCTCTGGCATGCATGCCATAGGTTCGCCATCACTGGCCTAGTGGCTGTCAAGACATTTTCTGTACGTGCACAGTGTTCGCCCCTCACCTGGACCAGCCTAAGGAGGTGGCAGTCATCGGGTGAAGGGACCCTGGCTTGGCCACCCACCGCCACCTTGATTGAAGCACAGCTTTGCAGGCAAGTGGGCAGCCAGCAGCTATTGGTTCAGCCCTCCACAAGAGTCTCAGTTTCTCATGTTCACCCTTGGGAAAATTAATTACCCACCCCTGTGTTAAAGGGATGATGTACTAGAATTATAATTTGGTTCAAACCAGGGAGGGCCAAGAAAAGTCCAGACAGTGACTGAGTGCATGATTAAAGACTTTCACAAGTGCTGCATGTGATACAGGTAAAAAAGAGACAGATCTTCGCTCATGGCCAGCTTGACTGTTGATACTCTCCCCCGCCCCCATTGTGAATGCTCCTGGTTCAAGACATCAGATGCTCCTCTTAAACACACACACACACACACACACACACACACCACCTAAAATATGAAATACTGTCTATAAACACAATCTTGAATTTATTCAAACCCCAGTTCACATTTTATGCTTTCCTCAGGTGCTGACCTGGTAAGGAAGGTCCTGGGATGCTAAAATAGAACACAGAACGTAGCATCATTAGGCTGGATGGGACCTCAGAGGTCTTCTAGTCTAAACCCCTGCTCGAGGCAAGAAACTTTATACCATTCCAGTCAAATGGTTGTCCCGTCTATTTTGGAAAACCTCTGGTGATTTAGCACCCATAACTCCAGGAGACAAGCTATTCCAATGAAAAATTGTTCTCACTGCCAGAAAATTTGTTCTGACTTCTAGGTTGGATTTCTTTTCAACAAGCTTCCATATTACTCCTTGTCCTGCCCTCTGGTGCTTTGGAGAATAAGTCAGTCCCCTCTTTTCTATAACACAGACAAATCCAACTCACTTGACTTAATCTGGCTAACAAGAGTCTCTGATCCCACTTGGATTTTGCCAAATTAAAGATACTATCAGGCAACTGGGCAAAGATGGACTACAAAATTGGGTGCTCAGCTCAGCTTTTTTTTAAAAAAAAATGTTGTTCTTGTCCACCTTTCATTGGATTGCTGTTAGAAGAAGTAGCTTAGGGGATCACCAACCTTTGCATCAGATAGGGAAGTCTGGGATTTCAGATGGTTTGAGTGCACTGGGAAATTGTTGTTAGATTAATTTTGAAAACGTCCACCCGAATAACATAACCAATAACAACACATCAATTTATCTGACTGTTTCTCACCTCCTCCTTTAGCCCATTTCCTGGGCGATGTTCCGTGGCCCCCATTTTGCTGCACACATTCCTAAACAAGCAACAGTCTCCAGTTAATTAGAATAGAATAGAATAGAATAGAATAGAATAGAATAGAATAGAATAGAATAGAATAGAATAGAATAGAATAGAATAGAATAGAATAGAATAGAATAGAATAGAATACAATAGAATAGAATAGAATAGAATAGAATAGAATAGAATAGAATAGAATAGAATAGAATAGAATAGAATAGAATAGAATAGAATAGAATAGAATAGAATAGAATGCTGGAAGGAACCTTGGAGGTCTTCTAGTCCAGCCCCCTGCTCAAGCAGGACAACCTATATCATTTCAGACAAGTGACTGACTAGTTTCTTCTCAAAAACCTCCAGTGATGGAGGACCCACAATTTGTGGAGGCAAGCTGTTCCACTGGTTAATTGTCCTCACTGCTAGGAAGTTTCTCCTTAATTCCAGGTTGCTTCTCTCTTTGGTCAGTTTCCAACCATTGTTTCTTGTCTTACCCTCTGGTGCTTTGGAGAATAATTTGACAACATCTTCTTTGTGGCAGCCCCTCAAATACTGGAATACTGCTATCATGTCGCCCCTGTTTCTTCTTTTCTTTAGACTAGCCAGACCCAAGTCCTGCAACCGTTCTTCATATATTTTAGTCTCCAGGCCTTTGATCATCTTAGTTGCTCTTCTCTGAATTTTTTCTAAACACTCAATATCTTTTTTGTAATATGGTGACCAAAATTGGCTGCAGTATTCCAGTATGTGGTCTTACTCAGTGGTGGGATTCAAATATGTGAACAACCGGTTCTCTGTGTGGATGCCGTTTCTGAAAGTCCATTCTGGGCCTGGGCAACAAAAAAATAGCTACCTGTTCTGTCAAACTGGTGCAAACTGGCTGAATCCCACCACTGGTCTTACAAGAGTTTTATAAAGCGGTACTAATACTTTGCATGATGTTGATTCTATGCCTCTGTTTATACAACTCAGGATTGTATTAACTGTTTTGGTGGCGGCTGCACACTGCTGGCTAATAGTCAAGCGATTGTCCACTAGGTCCCTCTCACAGTTACTGTTTTTGAGCCAGGTCTCCCCTAACCTCACTTAAATTATGATCTTTCCCCCCCACCCACAAGATTGCTTATAAGGCCAATTTGGGACCTAGAAGCATATTTACAAACGAACAGTGACGTAGCGTGGGTTGTCAGCACCCGGGGCAAGCACCAGGCCACTGCACTGTCCGTCCCCCAGATAGTCCCTCGCTCTCTCTCCGCACCGCACCGCACGCCTGGCACCCCCCCCCCCCACAGTGGGCGGCGACCCGGCGGCTTGGATCAGATTCGCACAGCCAGCACTGCAGTGAGAGAGATTGAGTGAGTCAGGCAGGGGCAGAGAGCTGCGAGTGCGAGCGTGCCCCCCCCAGATGTTGCGCCCGCTGCGGCCGGCCCCCCCTGCACCCCCCACGCTACGCCACTGCAAACGAAGATGATACTCTAGATGGTTGCTTACTTTTGTAGCATGCTAACTTTCCTTTTTTAAAAATCAGAACATATTTCAAGATTCAATCTAATTTGGTCACATGCACATACGTATTCCGGAGATAGAGAAGTTCCCTGCTAATGTGCTCCAGCATGAACCTGAATGCTTAGAAGAATAAACCTTTGGTCCCAGTGACCGATTCAGATTGGATCCTGCAAAGTTATGCTGAAGGTATATTTACCTTCATTCTAACCTAGTTCAATGAAAAGAAGGATTAGGGGTGACATGATAGCAGCATTCCAATACCCAAGGGGCTGCCACAAAGAAGAGGGAGGGGGGGTCAACCTATTTTCCAAAGCACCAGAAGGCAGAACAAGAAACAATGGATGGAAACTAATCAAGGAGAGAAGCAACCTGGAATTAAGGAGAAACTTCCTAACAGTGAGGACAATTAACCACTGGAACAGCTTGCCTCCACAAGTTATGGGTGCTCCATCACTGGAGGTTTTTAAGAAGAGACTGGACAGCCATTCATCTAAACTGGTATAGGGTCTCCAGCTTGAGAGGGGGTTGGACTAGAAATCCCTCAAAGTCATTTCCAACTTTGTTATTCTATTATTCGTCAGAATATATTTACTGTAATAAGGAGGTCCATGTAGATGAATGGGCTTTGCCAGGGATTTGCTTGGGGAGCTCAGCTTAAGATAATAATGGAAGTTCTGACAATATAGCTACTCAAGTTCTTCCAAAGTTGGGATATAAGATAAAACTTAATAGATAAATTTCTGGGGGGTTGGAATTAAAAGAGCCACCAAAATAGACCCAGACATAAGCAGCCACAGTATACTAAGTTAACTAGCTTTCTCCAATCAAAAGATCCACATTAAAAATAAAATAAAAGAAAGAAAGCTTTTGAAAGATGCAGATGAAAAAGAATTTGCCTCTGAAAGTAGTGTGTGAAGGAATTGATATTTGGAATTTTGCATTTTTAAAAAGTATATCTTCAGGCAAATTATGTAAAAATATTACACACTTACAGGAAAATATATTAAACAACTCCATACCTTGGGATATGTGTATTAAAAACACTGATCTGATTTGATTCATGTCTCATCTTTAACCAGAACATGCTTCATATGATATTGACTTCCCCTTGTTATGTGAACTCAAGGAAATGTGGTTTATTCAACAAACAATAACTGTGGCTTAGCACAATATGTGAAACGGTTATTTGCATATTTGGGAGGTTGTGGCCAAAACCCAATGTTAGAGAAAGTCTGAGGGACAATAAGTAGATATTTTGATCAATACAGGTAGTCCTCAACTTATGACCACAACAGCTTCAAAGAGGCCCTGCCTTAATGAATTCCCAGCAGGCAATGGCATATCTAGGAGCTATGCCTTTGCTGTGGCAAACCTTTGCCCATTGGAATAGTCACCCAGATTTGGATAGCCCCAACCTTGTTAGATTTCCAGAAAGCTTTAAAAATATGATGTCACCCCCAGCCTAGACAATGGGCAATGGTAATAGATACCTATTTTCTAGAAGTGTGGTGTATATTTTGTTAACCCCTGACATATATAAGTTGTTTATGGATTGCCTTTCTTTTACTTTGGTATAGTTTCTTACCTGTAATCACTGTTTTTGTTTTTATTTGATGTGTGCCATCTGGTATGGCATTTAGGCAAGCTGGATAGCTATATAAAGGGTCAGAAAAGCCAATATGGCAGAAACAACATCATGATACAAGAACTGCCACTTCCCTCATATAATATATATATTTTCCAGCAATGTACCACAAGCCCCATCATTGCACATGGACTTGATATTCAACATCAGTAGATTGAGGTCAGGGTCACTAATCATCTAGGTCAGGGGTGTCAAACTGCCAGCCCGTAGGTCAGATGCGTCATGCCAAAACCACGCCCACCCCGTTGCCGGCAATGGAAAAAAAGTCATGATACATTGTGACACATCATGTGACGTTGTGAGTTTGACACCCCTGATCTAGGTACCTGGAAATGAGAATTGGGTATTCTCCCCAGGATGTAGGGATCAGTAACAAATTGTTGGTCTCCCGCAATGTCCAGTTGATGCCCAACCCATCTCCTCAACCCATAAAATAGAAGTGTACTCATCTGCTATTCACTCCATTAGTTCACCTATACCACCTCTCCATATACAGTAATTGGCAAGTCCTGGGATTCAACCTATACTCTACAGCCTCAGCTCCACCCACCTGTCTTCCATTTCTAACCAACTTTGATCTGATAAACCAGCTATTTGACCAAGCTACTCTAACATATGCTGTTGATCACAGAATCACACTACATTAATACACACCTTTCCCCCTCTAATCCAGTACAACCAATTCCACATGTCTATGAAGATTCTCAGTCATCCAGGTCATAGTTATCCCAAAGATGCTTTTTTCATGAGGCAACTGGACTTTCTTGCTTTTCTTTGAAGACATTTTGCTTCTCATCCAAGAAGCTTCTTCAGCTCTGACTGGATGCTGGGGAATGGAAAGATTTATACTTCTTGCAGACAGCTGTTCAATTGCATTTGTTTAAAGCTACCTGGAGGCTTATCTGTCTTTAGGGTCACCTGAGTAGTGCAAATGGGTGTGGAACTCTTGAAAGGACTGTATTGTAGCCTGGAGATAGATGATGTTGGATCCCTCCCTCAACAGAAGGGGAAGATCCCTCTCTCAACAGAGCAGGAGGGATCCAACATCATTTATCTCCAGTCTACGACACAGTCCTTTCAACAGTTCCAAGAAGGCTCCATGCCCATTTACACTACTCGGGCGACCCTGAAGACACAGATAAGCCTCCAGGTAGCCTTAACAACTTGCTAAAAGAATGCAATTGAACAGCTGTCTGCAAGCAATATAAATCTCTCCATTCCCCACCAACCAGTCAGAGCTGAAGAAGCTTCTTGGATGAGAAGTGAAATGTCTTCAAAGAAAAGCAATAAATTCCAGTTGCCTCCTGAAAAACCATACTTGGGATAACTAATTCCACGTATTTCATCTCTTTCTCTTGAAGTAGTTTTTGTCGAAGTTCTCAAACAAAACCCTACATTTTCTAGCCCATCAGGAAAGATGTATTTTGTCTTTTACCCAGTGAATTCATCAAGTGTCTACCCATATCACTTAAAATTGTCTCAATTAAGTGACAGTGGATCTCTGAAATTTTGAAGTACAATATTTTCAGGTCTTAGAGACACTAAGAATTTCACAGGAGAATCATTTTCCACTGAAGGCTGGATTCCAAGAGAAAGAGAAACTCCTAGTTCCTGGAAACTGTGATTTCTGAATGTCCTTCTAGAATTTGCATGTCTATGTGACACTTGGTGCAAAAATGTAAAGACAACTCAAGGATATGCAATGCTGTCAGCAACTGGAGAAGTGAAGAACCTTGAATTGTTTCAGGAAAACCAAAAGGTTAAATGCCTGACCATACTTGCAATATCTGAAAAACATGTTACTTAAATTACATTCCTTTGAAAAACTCTGAGTTTGCCCAAGTCTGGTGCCCATCACTGAGGTAGCCTAAGGAGAAAAAAAAAACAGCCCAAAAACCAAAACACCAACAATCAAGCACAACACACCATCCTTACTAAACGCAACCTTTTAAATAATAGAACTACTTTTGAAATCTACTGGGGATAATCAAGGTAATTCAGGTTTCACTTTCAAAGATACTTTCACTCAGGAGTGTTTTCCCTTCATTTATTCCACTCCATACTCTTTGTTTTGCATTTTTGTTAATAGCCTCAGAGAACGTGAAGCTCAAAGTTGGAAGACAAAATACTATTGTACGATCTATTCTGTGTCTAGTCTATGTCTCAACAATATGTGAATATGAGTAAAGGAAGATAATACATGTCAGAACCAATCAATTATCTCCAACATTCCTTCAAGATGGCCGACAGGGGCCTCTTCAGAGCATGAATCAAAATGTCCACGTGAACAGGGGTCGGTCCTCTCTTCCCTCTTGTTCAACATCTATATGAAGCCACTGGGTGAGCTCATTCGTGGTTTCGGGGTGGGGTATCATCAGTATGCTGATGATACCCAGCTTTTTCTTTCCACCCCGAACCAACCCAGTGATGCCCTCGACGTGATGTCCCATTGCCTGGAGGCGGTCCGGGTCTGGATGGGGAGAAACAGGCTTCGACTTAATCCCACCAAGACTGAGTGGCTGTGCATACGGCATCTCAGATTGACCAGTCTATTCCATCGTTAATTATAGGGGGGTGAGGTGTTACCCCCCCCATTGATAGGGCCCGCAACTTGGGTGTCCTCCTGGATTCACGGCTCAGTTTGGAAGATCATATAGGAGCTGTGGCCAGGGAGGCTTTTGCCCAGGTTCGCCTGGTGCACCAGGTTCGCCTGGTGCCCAGGTTCGCCTGGTGCACTATCTGGACCGAGATGCCCTACGCACAGTCACCCATGTGCTCGTGACCTCCCGGCTAGACTACTGCAATGCTCTCTACATGGGGCTGCCCCTGAGGACCACTCGGAGGCTTCAGCTGGTGCAGAATGCAGCCGCGCTAGTTGTGATGGGAGTCTCCCAATACTCCCATGTAACACCTCTTCTCCGCGAGCTGCATTGGCTTCCAGTTGCCCTCTGGGTGAGATTCAAGGTGCTGGTGATGACCTATAAAGCCCTAAATGGCATGGGCCTGGATTATCTGAGGGAGCACCTGCTGCCAGCATCAATTTCCCATCGTCCTGTACGCTCCCACAGGGAGGGCCTCCTCAGGGTACCGACGGTCAAGGATTGCCGACGGGCGATCCCCAGGGGGAGAGCGTTCTCTGTGGGCGTGCCTGCCCTATGGAATCAACTGCCAATGGAACTCCGGACTGCCCCCGACCTTTGTTCATTTCGCCGGGACCTAAAAACCTGGCGCTTTGAGCTATCTGGTCTGGACTGAGGGTTTAATGTTTTTAAATTGTGATTTTAATTTTTTGTGGCTAAATGTAATTTTATTTTAATTTTATATTGTATTGTTTTTAAATTTTGCCTTGTAAACCACACTGAGTCCTTTGGGAGTAGGGCGGTATATAAACCGAATTAATAAATAAATAAATAATAAACAGAAGCAATGTTTTTGTTAATCTTGGAAAGGATTCTGCTGACATTTTAACCACATTTAGGTGGGTAAATGAAGGTGGGTTTTGGGGAGGGGGGATCAACTTCCTCTCTACTTGGAGAAGGAATACTGAGGGAAAGATTAGTAATATGCAAGTTGTAGGAGAGGGCCACACTGAGCCCAAGAGAAGGGTCAAACACATCATCAATTTGGAGTCTCTATGCCCCCACAAGAGACCTAACTCCAGCCCCTCTTGGAGTCTATTGACTCTTATCTGGCGCCCATTTGTCTTGACCATTAGTAGATCAGATTCATGTGTACAGGTAGCATGAAATAAACTTATAATACTTTTGAACCCTATCCTGGCTCCTGACATAAGGCCAAGATAGCATACACAGCCTTCTCTCACTTATGTTCATATATAACTTTGATGGGCATTTGGTGATATTTAGATGGACATTTCGACTCATGCTTGAATTCAGACTAGAATGAAATACCAAATCTGTACAAAACAACCTCACAGATGTTGGAAACTCAGAGAGACACACTGCAAGATAACAAAAGATAACCAAGATGGAACTGGGATTTCTACAACTGAAAGTGGAATAGAAGTTAAACAAATCTTTTCTACAAGAAACATGGGTAGATTTGTCTCTGTATACAAATTATTGAGGTCAGCTTCACTTTATAAAGCTACCATCATCTCATCTATCTTGCCCTGTGTCAACTATGTTAACTGATGGTATCTTTCCAACATCTTGGGATATTTTTTCTAGTTATCAGAGCTGATTTTTTTTATTTGAGACAGCCAAAAATTCAAACTTTCTAAATGTCATATATAAGAACATAAGAACATCCCTGCTGGTCTGGGCCAAGATCCATTTCAGTTCAGCTTTTTGTTTCTTCCAGTGGCCAAAGAGATGACTTTACAGAATAATAGAGTTGAAAAGGACTTTGGATTATCCAAGTCAAGCTTTATATAGCCTCTTGTTTGCTTAACAAGTAGTGGCTCTGGAGGGTTTAACAACATCCTTTTTTTTAATGGAGATGTGAGAATTAAACCATGACCTTTTACATACGTACCTTTCCATTGCACTATTCTCTTTTGAAGAAAGCAATTTGCAGAAGGGGGTTAATAAATAGATGTGGTGGAGTCACTGGCTGAAGGGGAAGGGCCCTCCTATGATGTGTAAAGACACATTCCAGCCTGTCTGGGGAAGGGAACATCTGAGGTCAAACCCTTAGATCTATATATCCAATATCTCGGGGGTTGCCACAAAGAAGAGGGAGTCAAGCTATTCTCCAAAGCACCTGAAGGCAGGACAAGAAGCAATGGATGGAAACTAACCAAATAGAGAAACAACCTAGAACTAAGGAGAAATTTTCTCTCAGTTAGGACAATTAATCAGTGGAACAACTTGCCTTCAGAAGCGGTGAATGCTCCAACTCTGGAAGTTTTTTAGAAGACATTGGACAGCCATTTGTCTGAAATGGTATAGGATTTCCTGCCTGAGCAGGGGGTTGGACTAGATGACCTCCAAGGTCCCATCCATATTATTATTATTATTATTATTATTATTATTATTATTATTATTATTATTATTATTATTGTTGTTGTTGTTGTTGTTGTTGTTGTTGTTGTTGTTGTTGTTATCTGCCATTTCCCAAGTGAAGGTAGATATCTGGCAAGATTCTTGTAATATAAGTGATCAGCAATAGAATATCTACCTGGGCCTACCCATGGGTGATTCTGGTACTTTTCACCTGACAATAACAAAACCAAGAAATGGATGATATAAGAAAAAGAAAAGGAAAATAACTAAAAATAGCTAACACCAATTCCAGACAATATGCATCTCCGTAGTTTTCCTGTCCTTACAAACCCATCTTTGCTTCAAGCATATCCATACATCAGTTCCTACATGGTCTTTTATTTTCTTTTAAAAAGGGACTATTTTTTTATTTTTTATTTTAATTCCATTTATATCCCGCCCTTCTCTGAAGACTCAGGGCGGCTTACAAGCTTAGCAGCAGCAGTATTCCTTTTGAATGTCTCATTATCATTATCCCATCAACATTTTGTTGGCCTTCCTCTTCCTCTCCACCCAATCATTCTTGCTTCATGCCTTTATTTGCAATTTGATCATCATCCAACTGAATGCATGTTTCATCCTGTTCACTCAATGTTGTATTAAATCCACATTAATGTTGCATCCAATTGTGCTTGGTACTCCTAGGTACTTCAGTTCTACTGTATTCAATTTAATATTTCTCCTGACTTACCCAGTTCTCACTACAATCAAACAAAATGGGCACAAACAAAAAAAAGGCACTTTTGTCATTGTTGACAAATATTCAAGAAGCAAGGAATATCAACTAGCTTTTTAAGCAGCATTTCTATATACATAAATATATATATATATATATATATATATATATATATATATATATATATATATATATATATATATATATATATATATATATATATATATATATATATATATATATATATATATATATATAAAAAAACCTCCAGCAATTTCCCCACCTTCTGTAAACATTCTACCAAGGTATGAAAATTCATCTCCTTGCTCTGGTATTTCACTGTTTAGCTTGCAGTAGTTCACTCCATTTTCCCTGTCAAACATAACTACCTTGGTCTTCAAAACATTAATTTTCAGATCCATACTTCTCATTCCATCATGTACTCTATGTATATTTGCTGCAAATCATTTAGGTTCTTGGTGAACAACATTTCATCATCTGCATACAAAAGTAAATATATATTCATGTTCCTAGCCAATATATTTCCAACATCACTACAAGCATTCCTTAAACATTTCTGCATAAATACATGAAGAGACCAAGGGGACATCATACATCTCCCCTCTTGATGTTGAAGCATTCACTAAACAATCCATTTACACTCGTACATGCTTTGTTTCTAGCATACACCATTCGTAACACATTCAACAACTTAACTCCATATTTGCGCAAAACATTGCATAATTCAAGCCAGTTCATTTTAGCATACATTTTTTTTTCTAATTCAACAAAAGTACAATACATTTTTGTTCTTATATTTATACATTTCTTAATGACTTGCCGAAGAGGAAAATACAGTTTGTACACCTTGACAAAAAGTCCCATTCCATTTTCCATTGAATCTTTCATATCTTTCAACCAGAATTCTCCAAACACCTTCCTACAAAAGCTTATGAAATTTATGTCATTGTTTTTGCCTATACGTTTTGTAGAGGGGTACAGAGGTGACCTTGAAGAAGGTATTTGACAGCCATTAGGTCAACGTAGCTATGAAAGGGAGAAGAGAGTGAGAAAGAAATTCAAGATCACCATCCTTTTAATGCTGTTTGGTTATAAGAAGGGGAAGAGAAGAATCTTAGTCAAGCTTTTATGATTCTGCTATTTATTTAATGATAAATTAGAGTTCCAATAGTCCTTGTAGAATCAGTTTCCTGATCTGGTCTACCTGAAAGGGTTGACACTCTTGTTACCTTCACCTTTGTATAAGGAGACAATTATAACATTTTTCCAACTATTATATATAGATGCTTTCACAAGTATATAAGACACCTATCCACATTGGAACGTTTCTCCAGGTGCACCATTTTCACCTGCAGTCTTATCATTTGTTAACACTCGCAATGCTTTTAATTTCCTTTAGATACATGGATTTTTTTGAAACTAACATTTATATCATTTCTTTCCCTTTTTGATATGTCCATATCACCTTTAATATACTTCCACCAGAATTTCTTCTCTTCAGTTTCACACCCATTCTTTTCATGACATTTGTTTCCCATTCTATTCAATCTGTTGACACTTCTTGTTTAGCCCTCTTCACCCCCTTCCAAAATCATTTCCAATTTCCATCAGAACGGCTTACCATGGATCTTGGAAGCCATATCTGAAACTGAGTTCACTCAAAACCCATTCCAGCTCTAAGTAGTTGGAGTTACAGTTCATTCCTTGGTGAGAACAATTATGGATCAGGCACTGCTACTTCTTAACAAGTTCAGCAACTTAAGCAACCATTCAGGATATCCCAATATTTGGCCCAACTACAGTAAATGCCCATTTACCATACCTCTGAACTTTGCTAAAGACATTCCACAATATTCCTTCTTAGACTCTATCCATATCAAAGGGGGAGAGGCATTAGATGATTCTTCTTAGAAGAAATAAATTAACTGCTGGGAATTGTTGTCTTCTATGTCAAATAGAAAGTGATAGTATTACAGCTGTTCAATAAGTATCCTGAATCAGTAGAAACATTTTGGGGAACATCTTTGGATGCCAGTAAGTACTTTTGAGATCATGGTATTGTAAGTCTTGGAAAACAGAGACCAATCAAGCAGTAAGCAGTCCCCCAATCAATGAAGGACCAATTCAAAAAATCATACAATAAACAAGAGTGGGGTCCTTGGTGCTCTCTGAGGTTGGTTGTATTCTTGCAGATATTTCATTACCAATCAAGGTAACTTCATGCTAGAAGGGAGCGCAATTTGCCCTCATTTTGTATAGTAGAGACTTGCCCTGTCAGAGTTGGTAAGAGTATTCTTGATGGTTCCTTGATAAGGCTATTGTTTACTCTTAGCTTGTTTGTGTTGGTAGTTTCTTGACTAGAGTATTGTCAACAACAGCCCAAATATTATTATTTTTCATTCAGTTTTAATTTACACACACACAAAAAAAAAACAACAAAAAAAACCCACAGAGGATGGATAAGTGATTGGTGACCAAGATCTGCAGTGGTTCTACTCGTGTTTCTCAGTGGGTCTTAAACCCAAATTTCTTTGATTACATTCAAGAAAACCGCAAATAAAAAAAAAACATCATTGCCTCTGACCTTTCTACAGATGCACAAAGAAAGACAAGCAGAAGGTATATCTATTGTCATCTAATGAAATTCATCACTTGGGGGAGAGAATATACCACAAGTGAAAATCTACTCTACCCTCTACTGCCAGTAATAGATGCTGCTAACTCAAGTCTCTCTTTTTTTAATGACACTTTAACTTTGAATTTCTTATGGGACCACATCACCTAATTAGAGGAACTGATAACTGCACTGCTCCATAATGAGGCCAATACATTTCAAAGTCATTAAAGATAACTAAGGCAATAAGTCTGTGTTTAAGCAATGCTTCCGTCGAATCTGTATGCCCGTTTCTGTGGCTTGGAGTCCAGGATAAGGCTTGGGCTGGGGAATGAGAGAAGGAAAGCCAGCAAGCAAAAGCAATCTTTGCTTAGTCAACTGTAAATGCTGGGTTATTGGAATCTTTAAAACAGGCAGCATGGAGAAAATTACATAGCCAAATCTGTCTTTTCCCCCTTAATGAAGAATTAAGAGTGCCATTTACCACATTAGAAGGTTCATCAGAGACCTCTTCCCTCTGCAGCGGCTAGTTGACAGCGGTGTCACTTTTCCCAAGTCTGGTGTAGAAAAACTTGACAGCACATCAGTCATAAATGTCACACCTATTTATCTCTCTCCTCATCACAGCCCTGACAAAATTCAGTCCTTGTTTGCGGAACGCCTGTAAGCAGATGGAGGGAGAACCGCAAGCCGCTTCTAAGAGCTCTCAGCCATTAGAGGAAAAATGCAAGGCTACCCTGGCTGGGGAGGATGGAAGCTGGAGTCCACCCCCACTGAAAAGAAAGTGCCTGACTGGGGAAGTCTGGTTAATCCAGGGGTGTCAAACTCACAACATCACATAACGTGTCGCGACGTATCATGACTTTTTTCCCCCATTGCTGGCAATGGGGTGGGTGTGGTTCCCCTATGATGCATCCGGCCCGTGGGGCGGCAGTTTGATACCCCTGGTAATCATTTTTCAACTCCCAAGATGGTGGGCTGGACCTTGACTCATAAAGTTTGTTGTGGAGAGATTGGGTTTGTTGATGACAGATTCTACACTGCAGAAAAAAAAATGTGCCTTACTTGATGGTTGAATTCATCTGTTTTCTGGATGCACACATGAAATTGAACCAAGAGCTGTGAGGGGAAAAAAACCCTCCATTCCATTGGTAACAGCCAGGACTGGCTGACTGCAAAATGGCCAAACCTGGGCTGATGATGCTCTGTCCCTTTAAGACCTCTCCCCAGCCAGCTCAGCAATGTGTGGCTATAAATGTTAAGCAGAGAGGTAGCTGGGTGTGGCAGTTTTGTGGTGGGAGAGAAGATGGTTTGTATTTGTCTGGAAACAAAACTATCCTGAAACAGCCCAAGGCAAATAGAAGAAGAGTTACAGTTTTTCAGAAGTAGGACTCACAAAGTAGTGGAAGAGGAGTTGTAGTAGAATTGGGGACGAGTGGTATAGTAATCGGTGCTAGCACTGATGATGTTCCCTAGTTTGGTAATGAAATCTTTTCAAGAAAACCCCCAACTCAGACAGCACCGAGGACCCCACAATTGAAGTAAATATTCTATTGGGGGGGGAAGCACTGTCAGGCTTTCCAGAGTCTGCTATTATATACTGATAAGAGAGTCGCAGCCTTTCTTTTGAATTCTGCTTCCTGAGGTGGCCTGCCTCAAAGTGCTGACACTGTCTAAAGTAGTGTTTTTCAACCTTGGCAGCTTTTAAGATGGGGGGTCTTCAAACTTGGCCCTTTTATGACTTGTGGACTTCAACTCCCGGAATTCCTCAGCCAGGCACACTGGCTGAGGAATTCTGGGAGTTGAGATCCACAAGTCATAAAAGGACCAAGTTTGAAGACCCCTGTTTTAAGATGTGTGGACAATTCCCAGAATTCTCCAGCCAGCCATGGAGAGTTGAAGTCCATGTATCTTGAAGTTGCTAAGGTTGAGATGGGTCCTGCTGATAATCCTTTCCCTCACTAGGTGCTATGAGAGGGGGCTTAAAGGCAAGAATTTATTCAGGAACCCCTATCCAAATGTACATCCCACCAGAAATAAGACCTGCACCCTCACAGATGGCTATTTAGAAAGCTTGTCGAAACTATATTTGTAGTAGGTTGTACCCAGGTATATGATGACTGTGGATTTTAAGATGAGTATTGATTATGTTGTGACTATAGGATTCAGTCTACCTTGCTTGCTTTATTATTACATGAGTATTGTACTTGCTTTAGGGCAATCTTACATTAATACTGCATTTTATTTTGGCTGTGCTTAGAACTGAAACAATTAAAAGCATCATTAAAGCACCTGCAAGGAATGAATAAAAATGTGACTAAGTTTAACATTAACCAAGTTTAGCCTGCTAGGCAAAGGCAGCCAGTAGGTCTCTAATTGGCTTGGCGAACCCAGAAATTAGGTTAGTTCAATAAGAGTGCTTTGAATATGTGACTTCAATGTTTTGTTTAGAGAGAAAACAGCAGTTCAAAGCTCTTCTCGTTTTAATACAAGATAAATTGGAAGTCTCGTTCTGTTCAAATACATAAAAGCCATTTTTTTTCCAAACACGAGGACTTGGAAATATTTTCCTTCATCTGTAGTACCAGTCTATTTTTTCCACTCTATGCAAAACACGCCATCCTTTCTTCTCTTAGTTTGCAAAGAAACATGAGATACAAATAAAATTCAGATTTATTATTATTTTTTAACTGTCTTATCAATGTCGTTGCTGGTGGTAGTCCTAAGTCAGAGGACCGGCCAGAGTACCTTTTTTCAATGCTGTTGTAACTTTGAATGATTGCAAGTTGAGGACTACCCTTATATATAACTTTCTGTCTGTGCCATATGATATATGACTGGTCAACATTTCAGAAGAGATGCATCATGTATCCTGTTGCTTTTCCATCAACTTTGACTTCAAGTGGGAGATTTCCGATTCCTGTATGTTGCTGAATTATAGTCTTCAAATTTGCTATTAGTTATGCTGGATAAGGTTCTTATTTATAGTTCGGTAAGATGTAGGAACCCATATATATTCCCCTGGACTCAGGGTGGGGAAATAATAGGGCAGTTGCACCATGTCCGATGCTCAGAAGAAGCCCACACAAAGCATGCTTCAGCATCCCCACAGTCATCCTAAAAGTGCTTTTTCAAAATGCAACTGGACTTCCTTCGTTTTTCCTTGAAGACATTTTGCTTCTCGTCCAAGAAACTTCTTCAGTTCTTACTGAATGGGGGAGAAGGAAGGATTTATGTTTATATTACTTGCAGTCATCATTCTCTCCCATTCTCCACCATTCAGTTAGAAGCTCCTTGTATGAGAAGGAAAATGTCTTCAAGGAAAAGACAAGAAAGTCCAGTTGCCTTTTGAAAAACCACCTTGGAGACAACCACGACCTGGATGGTTGAGAATCTCCATAGGCACCCCCACAGTTACTTACATTATGAAGCATGAAACACACAGGAATTTAGTAAAACCTTTGGAACTGACACAATCAAGTTAGAGGACCAAAGAGAATCCCCTCTGAAAAAGAAGGGAAGAATGGAAGGAAGGAGGGAGGGAGGGAAGAATTATAAGGGGAAAAAAGCCTTGGTGGAGCAGTGGGCTAATGCCTCCTTAAGTAACACCAGCTGCCTGCAATTAGTGCAGGTTCGCATCCCACCAGGCTCAAGGTTGACTCAGCCTTCCATCCTTCCCAGGCAGGTAAAATGAGGACCCAAATTGTTGGGGGCAATTAAGCTGACTTTGTAATAATGCCGCTTGGGGTGTGTGTGAAAGCCCTAACAAGCAGGCATATACATAGAATGAAGGCTACTGCTAAGCTTGTAAGCCGCCCTGAGTCTTCGGAGAAGGGCGGGATATAAATGGAATTAAAATTAAAAAAAAGAGAGAGAGAGATGTCCCAGAGAATGGAGAAAGGAACCACCAAAGACAAAAGCACAGCCCCACCAACTTTGGCAGGGCAAGCTACTGTACATATATAAACAGGAAACAAACCCTAACCCTTTCTCACCCTGATGATGTTATCTAGTTGGGTCATGAAATGTTTACAAGGAAACAACTAAGCTCAGAGAGCACCAAGAACTCCAGAGTTCATCCCTGAAATATATGCACTCTCTTCTATTGAGAGACCAATGCAAGGGGAAAATAAACATGGGCGACACTTTAGGAAATTCCCTAGAAATCAAATAGATTACTTGACCACCCCAATAGGTTCCACTACAACACCACTGCAAATTTGTTTGCCTTAGGTTGGGATCAAGGCACGCTCAAGTTTGAACCTATGAAGGAAATTATTGAGTAGAGTTATGTATTAGCTTTCTTGAAAACACTTAGTTCCTTATACCACGCATATAGAGCAATAATACCACTTTTCCGTATTGAGAATTGATTTTTTGTTAACACAGTTCTGGTAAAAATGTAACACACTACAGTTTTAACCTTGAAGGAATAAGGGAAACTTGTTCCTGTCTGTGTGTGTGTGTGTGTGTGCTCACATCACTCTCATGTTACTTCTTCAGATGGAATGCATCTCCCATTAATCTAAATGCAAAATTTGCTTTTAGCTTTCAAAAAAAAAGTTTCTAAACAGAAACTTGAAAAAAATGTTAAACGCAATAAGCCCTTTTTAAAAAATGCTCTTTAGATGACTAAAGCTTTGGAGATCTTATATTCATTTTGAAGAAATGAACATTTAATGGTTCCCAGAGGATTAGTTACTACAACAACATCTAAGTTTACAATGTAGGTGGTGGGTTGGGAGAGAAATTAAGTTTGTGTAAACTATTTAATCAGATGTGAAATTTTCCCTAGGGCATAAAATGGGAGATAAGCAAGATCCTTCTCTTATCTGGCCTTATTTAAACTTAAACTAATCTATTGATACAATTCCATTCTCAACATAGGGTGCTACCCTGGTAGGAGTCAAACTCCTGGTTTAACTAAGTATGTTTGAATCTATGTGACCCCAACTAGGCTATATTCTATGTGTATGGGTGCACACATCTATGCTTTGAAGTCACTCCTAGTAACTGCCTGGACAAGTTCCTGCAGTTTTCTTGGCAAGGTTTTTCAGGAGTAGTTTGCCATTGTCTCCTTCCTAGGGCCGAATGGGAGTGACTGGCTTCATGCCCAAGGTAGAACTAGAACTCATGGTCTTCTGGTTTCTAGTCTAGTGCCACAACAACTACACCAAACTGGCTGGCAGGCTAATAATAATAATAATAATAATAATAATAATAATAATAATAATAATAATAATAATAATAATAATAATAATAATAATAATAATAATAATAATAATTTTATTTATATACCGCCCTTCTCCTGAAGGACTCAGGGCGGTGAACAGGGCAAATATATAAAAATACAAAAATACAAAAGTTAAAAAGGAATTAAATATATGCCCACTAAAAACAGTAAATACAAATATTAAAATAACAATAAGAAACCCCACCCATCCCCCATCAGGCCAGGCCGGCTTGTTCAAATAAGAATGTCTTTAGATCGCGACGGAAGGAACGAAGGTCGGGCACCATCCAAAGCTCAACCAGTAACCGATTCCATAGCTCCGGGGCGCCCACAGAGAAGGATCCCCATTACAGGTAGTCTTCAACTTACAAGCACAATAACAACCACAGATGTTAAGTGAATCACTGCAGTTGTTAGGTTAATAAAATAGTTGTTAAAGGAATCTGGCTTCCCCATTGACTTTGCTTGTCAGAAGGCCACAAAAGGTGGTTTCGTGAACCCAAGATACTGCAACCATCATAAATATGAACCAGTTGCCAAGCATCTGAATTCTGATCACATGACATAACCAATGGCATGCTCCAACAGTCCTAAGTGTGAAAAACAGAAATAAGTCACTTTTTCCAGTGCTGTTGTCACTTCTAACCATCACTAAAGGAGCTGAAGTAGTTAGAATGCAGTATTGCAGGCTAACTCGGCCCACTGCCAGGAGTTCGATCCTGACCAGCTCAAGGTTGACTCAGCCTTCCATCCTTCCAAGGTCAGTAAAATGGCAACCCAGATTGTTGGGGGCAATAGGCTGACTCTGTAAACCACTTAGAGAGGGCTGTAAAACACTGTGAAGTGGTATGCAGTATGAGTCTATGTGCTATTGCTATTGCTAAATGACTGGTTATAAGTCAAGAACTGTCTGTACTTGTTTCCTTTCAAATGTCCAGCTTCCTAGGTTTCTGTAAGAAGCCATAACATCATCTCATGGACCATGATCCTACTGTGTATAAGATGCAAATTATATCATTTCCATCAGTCAATACAGGACGAAGCTATTTGCAGGACTGCCTCTCCCTGAAATATTGCCATCAAGTGGGACCAAGGAAACATGGCTTTTCTATGGCTGGCCTTCCCTTATGGAACACCCTCTCTCATAGCAATGGTATGCACCCACTCTCTGTTTTGGTCACCACGATGTAAAAAAGATGTTGAGACTCTAGAAAGATTGCAGACAAGAGCAACAAAGATGATCAGGGGACTGGAGGCTAAAACATATAAAGAAGGGTTGCTGGATTTGGGTATGTCTAGTTTAATGAAGAGAAGGATGAGGGAGTACATGCTAACAGTATTCCAATATCTCAGGGGCTGCCACAAAGAAGAGGGAGTCAAGCTATTCTCCAAAGCATCTGAAGGCAGGACAAGAAGCAACGGATGGAAACTAGTCAAGGAGAGAAGCAACCTAGAACTAAGGAGAAATTTCCTGACAGTTAGAACAACTAATCAGTGGAACAACCTGCCTCCAGAAGTTGTGAATGCTCCAACACTGGAAGTTTTTAAGAAGAGATTGGACAGCCATTTGTCTGAAATGGTATAGGGTTTCTTGCCAAAGCAGGGGGTTGGACTAGAAGACCTTCAAGATCCCTTCCAACTGTTTTATTCTATTCTATTCTTAGCTTTCTGGTAGGCCATTAAAACCTGCCCCTTCATTGAGGCAGTAGGATAGTGGGATAGAGCCTACAGATAGCTGTTGGGCTATCCTGCACGGTTGATTGAGATCCTGTGTTTTTAATTTTTATTATGTGTTTTTTATGCTTTTTGCAGTTTAATTATTATGATGAGCCTCCCAGAGTTAAGATGCAAATATTTTAAATGAATCAAGTTGCTACTGCAGATATTAAGAGTTGGGCAGATTTATAATTATCCTTCAGATAAGCAGGCCTTAAGTCAGATATGTCAAACTCACAACCTCACGTGATGTCACACAACGTATCAGAGCCTTTTTGCCATTGCCGGCAACGGGGTGGGTGCAGCTTCCGGATGACACATCTGGCCCACGGGCCAGCAGTGCCTTAAGTCATTTAGCAATGCTCCCAGTTGTGGCTGTAATTTGTGGACTACTTGTAGTCAGAACAGGAGTTAGTCATGGGAAATTGTCAGAAAACCTGATGGCTTAGGAAGAGTTAGGCATGATAAAGTTATAGAATCTAAATGAGGAATGATTGACAAACCAGCATTAGGACCTTGAAAGCCAGTAGCAAATTCCTGCTACAGAATCATGGAGAAATGCAGGCATGTATTTTTTTTTTTAAAAAAGGATGGAGGCATGGATTTGAGAGGGGATATCATAAATACACTCCATTACTGGCTGGCAAGAAAGCTTTGATTGGCTGAAAAACTATTACTGATTAAAAAAATAATAGGGCCAATTAATTAGAAGTGTTATTTATTTATTATTGGTTAGATTTTGCTTTTTTGCAAGAAAAGCTGGTTGGCACAATGAATAGAATGTGGTATTGCAGGCTAATTCTGCTGACTGCCGACTGCCAGCAGTTCGGCAGTTAGCTTGTCACTGGTTCAAAGTAGATTCAGCTTTCCATCCTTCCAAGGTTGGTAAAATGAGGACCCAGATTGTTGGGGGCAATGTACTGACTCTGTAAACTGCTTAGAGAGGGCTGTAAAGCACTATGAAGTGCTATTGTGCTAAGTGCTATTGCTATTTTTCATCATTTTAACACAAATTACTTTACTTTTTACTTTTACTTTTATTAAATTTGTATACCGCCCTTCTCCCGAAGGACTCAGGGAAGTGAACAGGGCATATATAAATAGAGAATACAAAAATTAAAAGGAATTAAATAATCGCCCAGATAAAAACAATAACAGTATAGAAACCCCATTAAAAACCCTAACATCCCCCATCAGGCCAGGCCAGCTTGTTCAAATAAGTGGGTCTTCAGACCGCGTCGGAAGGAGCGAAGGTCCGGTGCCGTCCGGAGCTCGACCGGCAGCTGGTTCCATAAAGCCGGAGCGCCCACAGAGAAGGCCCTCCCCCTGGGGGCCACCAGCCGACATTCTCTGACGGGAGGCACCCTGAGGAGGCCCTCTCTGTGGGAGCGCACAGGGCGGAGGGAAGTTGACGCCAGCAGCAGGTGGTCCCTGAGGTACTCCGGACCCATGCCATGTAAGGACTTAAAGACCATTACCAAAACCTTGAATCTCACCCGGAAGACAACTGGTAACCAATGCAGCTCACGGAGCAAAGGTGTAACATGGGAGTACTGGGAAACTCCCAAGACAACTCTCGTGGCTGCATTCTGTACCAGCTGAAGCCTCCGAGTGGTCTTCAAGGGAAGCCCCATGTAAAGAGCATTGCAGTAGTCCAGACGAGAGGTCACAAGCGCATTAGTTGGAGGTTTCTGTTTTGTCTCCAGAAGACCATCCCATAGAATCATAGAATCACAAAATCACAAGACTGGAAGGGACCTTGGAGGTATTTTAATGCAACCCCTTGCCCAAGAGAGAAGTCCTTATACTATCCTGGAGAAATGGCTGTCCAACCTTTTCTTGAAAACCTCCAATGATGGAATATCTACAACTCCAGGAGGCAAGCTGTTCTATTGATTCATTGTTCTCGCTGTCAAGAAAATTCTCCTTAGTTCCAGGTTGAATCTCCCTCTGATGAGCTTCCACCCATCACTTCTTATCCTGCCCTCAAGTACTGTGGAGAATCAATCACCGCCTTCTTCCCTGTGGCAGCCCTTGGAAGATTGCTATCATGTCTCCCCTGACCCTTGTCTTTGATAAGCTAAAAAGTTCCCTTAGCCATTCTTCATAGGATGCAGTCTCCAGACCCCTTATCATTTTTGTTGCTGTTCTCTGCACTCTTTCTGAGGCCTCAGGATCTTTTCTGTATCGTGGTGACCAGAACTGGACACAGTATTCCAAGTGTGGCCTCACTAGAGCAGTATGTTAACACTAGGTACTATCACTTCTCATGATCTTGATGCTACCCTTTTTTTCATTATCTCTGATTCTCCAAGGACTTTTCATGGTTCAACATCTCTTTATGATTATCCAGTGGCTTTTCATGGTTCCGCATCTTAAACTGTATACCACGCTCCATCTTCAGACTTCAGATTTGCAGTCACATAAACCTGCTTGGATTCTTAGCACTCTGACGTTGGACTAGATCGGAGAAAATTTTTTAAAAAGTCGCAGATCAATCTTGGTTGACTTTTAAACTGGTTTCAGAAGAGTTAGGCGACAGAAAGTCTAGAAGACCTCTAGAATTGTAGAAGACCACTGAATTATACAATAGATTTCCCTGAATGTTTAAGCACAGTTCCTGACATTGCAAATGCAACAGAATACATAATTAATGAAATGCATATCTCTTGCAATATGTTGGGATGAGAACATTCCTTTAAGAAAAACAAATGACATGTTCAGGCAGAAATAGAGCAGAACTGGAGGTGCAAATGTGCAAAAGTGACAAGGCTAAGAAAAAAGCTGCACTTCTTCATCCCTACCTATATCTCACTGTCACTGTGATTTATGATCCTTGGCTGAAAGAAAAGCCCTACCTTTAAGGTATGAGGATTTGCTCCCTCAGGGAAGAAACGAGCCAAGGTTGCCCAAAGCAAATGAAAGCACCTTCAGCTCCCCTCCCCCACTGCTTAATAAATTGCTAAATATTCAAAAACGCCGGCCACCCAAAGAGGCATCTGCCACAGAATGCTTTGGATGAACCGTAACTCATTATTTTGACAAGTTCCTGGCTTGACATGGAGTGAGGGGGACCTGGCGTGAAGGATTACCCGCCAAAGATTGGCTCTATCAGACAATGCAAAATGAAAGGGAAGTTTGGTGTCAACGGAGCACACATGTTTTTCTTTTTTCTCAACAGAATGGCCAGACCCCTTGATGGTGTAATGAGTTACACATGCAGGCCAATAACTGGTTGTCAGTTCAATTGCGCATCTCTGACATGATGCAATCAATGAGCAGATGGCTCTGTTAAACATCGTCCGTGTGGATATGCCAAAAGAGACAGTCATGTGGCCATGCCGAAAATTTGGCCTGCTTTTCATTCAGCTGGATGGAAAAGAAATTGCTTTCCTTTCCTCTTTTTTTTTCCCTTCACTTTCCCAGGGGATAGAAAAATGCTGATGAAATTGTCACGGGTGAGATGTGGAAATCTGGCACAAGTAGCTCAGGCATATATTAAGGATCATCAGGATGTCCTAAGTATCAATCAATCATCATATGGTTGGTTCCCCACCCTCTGAGACTTCCATTCAATCCTTAAGAGTTAATTTAGTTTCCTGCTTTTGTTCCCACCCAGATGTGGCCTTTCCGTTCAAGGACTATATGTTGCAGGTTCTCACTCCAAGTGAAGTGAGGGAAACCATTGCCCTACTCAGCACATTCTCAGTGGTCCTTCTGACCCCTTTGGAACAATTTGTCTTCTGAGATAAAGCTAAGAGTTACCTTTTGATAAGGCATTAAACGCCTTATTTTTCCACAGCGTAATTTGTACTCGATAAAAGGGGGGCTACTTTGCAGTGGTTAGTTGAGATCAGAGATTAGGGAAGGCATAGACTAGAAATTAGACTGGTACTAGTTTTCTAGTTTTCTAGTTTCTTTTCTTACTTGCCATTACATTTTCTTGTGATTTGCCACAGGTCCTCAGAAGTGAGCAATGTACAAATATTTGAATAGTTTCTTTCCCCACAAAATTAGGAAGTGTGAGCCAAAGGGAGGTTGTAACATGACGGTAAGAATAAATGAAAACAATAGTAGCATCACTACTATTTGCCATCCTTTCATTTGAAATGGAACTTACTTAAGTAGAAGCCAGGTATGCAACTCAAGTGTTATTTATTTATTTATTTATTTATTTATTTATTTATTTTATTGGATTTGTATACCGCCCTATTCCCGTAGGACTCAGGGCGGTTTACAGGGCAGTTAAAAACCATGAATACAAAAAAATTAAAAACAAATAAAACAAATTAAATTAAATTCAAGCCCCAAGAGTAAATCTAAAACCCAGTTAAATTAACAACCCCACAGTCTGGACCAAACTTTCGCAGCATCTTGTTGTCCTGATTGCTAAATATAGTCAGCACCATTCTCACGTAGGAACAGATGGGAATACTGAATATGTTTTAACTGTTGTTAAAACACATTCCTGTACCATCCTGCAGAATTGTGATGGGGGTTAAATGAAATAAATAAATGTAAGCCTTTCACAGTAAAGAACAAAGAACAGTCCCCAAACTCTTCCCTAAATTCAGCCATAGCCTTGTGTTGTTTGGCCTCACTTACCATCCTGACAAAAAGCATTAAGCAGAACCCTGGTTTACAGGTCATCCTCGACTTATGACCACTGTCGGGACCAGAATTTCTGTTGCTAAGCAAGGCGGTTGTTAAGTGAATCATGCCCAATTTGCTTGCCATAGTTGTTAAGAGAATCACTGCTTTTGTTAAGTGAATCATGCAGTCGTTAACCAACTCTGGCTTTCCCCATTGACCTTGCGTGTCGGAAGCCAGCTTGGAAGGTCACAAATGGTGATCACTTAACCAGGCGATGCTCCAACCACGGTAAATACATGTTGGATGCTAAGTGCCCGAATTCTGATCACATGACCATGAGATGCCACAATGATGGTTATACGTGCAACGACCAATTTCAAGTCCCTTTTATCAGTCTTGTAAGTTTGAATGGTGGCAAAATTAATGATTGTAAGTTAAGGATTATCTCTACTGGTGTTATGATAAGGAAAGAACTTTTTCTTATCAGCACAATAAAATGTAATTTTTCCCTGTCCTTGAGATGGGAAAAAAATACATCAACATAAACTTTAATGCCCTATAGCCAAATTTTACCAGGCAGAGGTTCCAGCTTTAAGGTGGAACAATTTCAGGGTTATGCCTGATGGATTCCCAGGCTTCATTTTCTCTCCCATTTAGGGACCTTTGCTATTTTCCTTTTAACTTCTACTTTTTCACAGGTACATTGATCTCATGATATTCCCACAGAGAAGTGAAAGAATGAACACATCCCACACGTTTTCTGAGATCGATATACCTTGAGAACAGGGCTTAAAATTGATGTACAGCTGGTAGCACAATTCCCTAGGATGTCAATATTTCTGCTCCAAAAAACCCCAAATCAAATCAAACCAAAACAGAGATAGAGTTTCCAGAAGTCGGGAGATCAGCCATTGATGGTCAAATGAAATAGCAGGTAGAAGATCATTAGAGAGCCAACTTAGAATTAAGGAGCAATTTCCTGATAGTGAGAACAATTAATCAGTGGAACATCTTGCCTCCAGAAGTTGTGGATGCTTCAACACTGGAGGTTTTCAAGGAAAGATTGAACAACAATTTGTCCAGAATGGAATAAGAACTCCCTTGGGCAGGGTGTTGGACTAAAAGACCTTCAAAGTCCTTTCCAGCCCTGTGATTCTGTGTTTCTATGATACTTTAGGGTTTGTCAGGGATATTCTTCTGAAGATAAACCAGAATCCTCAACTAACTTGTGTTAAAACTTGAGGTTTTAAAAAAGAGATTGTACAACCACTTGACTGTGATGGTATAAGGTCTTCTGCTAGAGGACTAGTTGGACTAGAAGACCTTGAAGATCCCTTTCAACTCTGTGTATGCTCTGTAATATGTCTTGGTAACTTGGTGGTTTATTAATTGTTCTGTGCCAAGTCCTTTTCAGGTATCATTTAACTACTAAGCCATATTGAAACACCCTCCCAAATGGTAGCAGATCCCTGCTTAAAGTGTATTTTTGTGTGTTTGCTTTGCACCTTGATAATACAAATGATAGGAACTTGTGTTCACTCCAGGGTCCATAAAGAATAGGCTGGAGGCCTTCCTTGACACATCTAGTTAACCTATCAATTGTATCTCTTCTTGGACCAGGAAGCGCTGAAGACAATAACACCTTTGTCATCTTTCAATTAGACTGCTACCATTCTCTTTATGTGGTGCTGTCTTTGAAGACAATGCTCGAAGTTGCAGCCGGCACAGAATGCTTACTGATGTTAGTCAGCAACATAGCATGAATCTTGGAAGAGCAGCAGGCTTACCAGTTAGGTTTGAAAGTGCTGGTAGTTATCTATAAAGCCCTGTATCACTTGGGCCTTTGAGACTGTCAGGTTTTGAAGCATGTTTTTTTTCCTGGTGTAACAATTATTGCTTCTCAGCTTGCCAATGAGCTCAAAGGGGAGGGGAAAGATTGGAATGCAGACCTCGAAGATTAAGAGAGCAGACCGTGAGACCCAAGGACAGTTCACCAGAAACATTTTCTCACAACAATTGGACAATGTGAACTGATCCAGGGGAGGAGAGAGAAACCAGCCAAAGCTGGTTTTGCTTTCATATGCCCCAGAATGATGCACTCAATAAAGTTTTGCATTAAGAGATCAGATCGTCTCCAGAGTGCTTGCTTGCTTGGGTTCATCAGTCAGAACCTTGACACTGAGATCCTCTTCTCCAAGTTGAATCTGCCCACCCCATATAAGTCTAGACCAGAGGTAGGCAACCTTGGCTCTTTTATGACTCATGGACTTCATCTCCTAGAATTCCTGAGCCAGCCATGCCAAGGTTGCCTACCCCTGGTCTAGAAAGAAAAGATGTATGCTCCAGTTCCCCTTCCCAGAAAAGATCAGGAAATAGGATAGAGTAGACCATAATCTCAGGTCAGAACATGGTCTTCCTGAGGTCAGATATCCATATGTCCTTTAAATAAACTCTCAAGACTTTCCTTTTCTGGAAGACATTCAGAAGTTTGGTTTTTTTATGTATCATGTATTGTTTTTAACAGATGTTACTAAGGCTGCTTTACATATTTTAAGCCACTTTGAGACATCCGAAGAGGCTCCAGATGAGTGTTGGTGGATAATCACATAAATAAATAAAATAGAGTTACGGTGGTTTGTGAATCTCTAGCAACAACTACCTCTCTAATCACACTAGAAAGTAACGCTGTGGTAAGGAGGTTCTCCAAGGTTGGGAAAGAAAAAGCAGCATTTCAAAAGACGGCAGATAAAAAGAGCAGATGGACTTTTCATTTCACCCTTATCTCTTAAGCGAGGCATCAGTCCATCTGTAATAGATTCTGTAAGAAAGAAATTCAAACGATACAGAGACCTTAAAGAAATGGCTAAAAAAAAAATGAGAATTGAAGTATACTTATCTGGTTTGTGAGATTCTCTGACATAAACCTTTTCTCCTGGCATTAAATTTGATTAATGTTTCCTCATTTTGTTGGCTATATGCTGCTATTAGAAACCTGCCAGCTATAGAAGCAGATTCCTGCACAGGTTGAAGGGTTACAGTTGATGATTGCCCAAATTTCTTCTAACCTTTATTTTCAATGTTTCTATAAGATGCTTTCTCTCCACAGCATCCCACCTGAGACGCCACGTGCTGGTAAATCAAGATGCTAAGCCAAATTGCAATTCCTGACTGCGCCAAGTTCTTTTCTAGGTTTGAGGATAAAGTTTGAAAACTAATACTACAGGTAGTCCTTGACTTAGAGCAGTCTATTTAATCACTGTTCAAAGTTACAACAGCACTGAAAAAAGTAACTTAGGGTCATTTTTCACACTTACGACCATTGCAGCATCCCCATGGTCATGTGATCAAGATTCGGACACTTGACAACTGACTCATTTTTATGGCGGCTGCAGTGTCCCGGGGTCACGTGATCACCTTTTGCGACCTTCTGACAAGCAAAGTCAATGGGAAAGCCAGATTCACTTAACAATCATGTTACTAACGTAATAACTGCAGCGATTCGCTTAACAATCATGGCAAGAAAGGTCGTAAAACATGGCAAAACTCACTTAACAAAAGTTTCACTTAGCAACAGAAATTTTGGGCTCAATTGTGGTCAAGGAGTACATGCATTCTGTTTGCTGCTATCTGTTAATGGAGAAGCAAAGAAGTTTTTTGTTGGAAACAAAAAACATGGACTTATAGCAACTGTACATAACCTTCTGGGCTACCCACCCCACCCCATTATTGTCTGTTATGGTGACATCAATGAGCACTATGAAGATAAAGTCCTTTCAAGTGGTGATTTGATTTTGTGGAACTAAAATCACCATCCTTTACATACCAAGCTTAAACAAGGAAGCCACAAACTTCCAACTATTCCATGGAATCTTCCCACCATGAGGTCCTTGTTGCTCTCTGACCTTGGTTGTTTTCTTCTACATGTTTTACTACCCAACTACATAAAAATGATCAGTGCTAGCACAATAGCACTGATTATGTTACCTAGTTGGGTCATGAAACTTCTGCAAGCAAACAACTCAGAGAGCAACAAGGACCCCAAAATTCAACTCTGAGTTACAAATATTCTCTTCCACCTACAGGCTAAGGACCACTTGCCACTGTGTGCTCTGAAAAAGCAAGTGAGTGGATTTCATGGAGAAGGTGAATATCAACAGCACCTCTGGTCATGAATTCTACAAAGATTCCTAAGCCACATTGAGAAAGCCCTACCATTTTCCATCAGTCTGGCTGGGAGATTCTAGGCACTGAAGTCCACAGATCCTCAATTTTTGGAAGAGGGAGAATTTGCAACCAATGCAAAGGCTTTAGGATAAAAAATAAATGTATGGTTGCATTGCCCTCTACAGCTCAGTTGGCTCCCATCATCCTTTCCTTCCCCTTTTCCGTAAAACATGTTTTTCATTCTGCCCTCCCTCCACCCCTACTCTTGTTCCTGCTCACTGTTAACCATTGGCATTGGCATTGTCAAACAATTTTGTGGTGACAGTGCATCTCTGGCAATGTTAGACCACTGTCAACAAGTCCTGAGTAACCAGGGTTGACAACGTATTACAGTTCTGCCATAAGTAATTATTGTCTTGCCCAAACAACAATGGCAGCTAAATTATAAGAGAGTATGTGATAGCGTATGGATTAAATTGCCAGAGCTAAACAAAACAGGAGAATAAGATGGCAGAGATTTCTGAAAGGGGGGGGGGAAGTGTTTTCTTTTCTGAGTTCTTCTCCGGACACATCCTACTGGTTTGGTCTTAATTTAGACATATCCTATCAAGAAAAGTCTATGTGATGTATTTCCCTTGGCAGGCCTCATCTCCTATATCTGGTTTACAAAGCTGAGCTATTTTTCTAGCTCTTGTATAACCTACGCTGTATTTTGGCTGGCAGGGCAAAATCTATCTATGCTTTAAGGTAGGGGTGTTTAATCTTGACAATTTGAAGACTTGTGGACTTCAATGCCCAGAATCCCCCAGCTATTTATGTCATGCTATGCTATGCTATGCTATGCTATGCTATGCTATGCTGTGCTATGCTATGCTATGCTATGCTATGCTATGGAATTCTGGAAGTCCACAGGTCTTCAGGTTGCCAAGATTGGGCACCGCTGCTTTAGGGAGCTATAGGAATAAGGCCAAGAGAATAGACAAAAGCCAAATCACTAGTTTGACCCTTTCTTTCCTCACCAACTCTAGGATTGTGTTGAGAGGATCTGCCTTAGTTCTGAAAACAGATAAGCTACCATGAATCCAAAATCTTTGAGAATCTACTCCTGGAATGTTCACCAATCTGCTCCCTTTCCCCCCACCCTGACATTAGACCTCTGAGATTAGAGACACAAAAGCTTCATGTGAGCTGGAGATTATTTACAATATCAGATTTCCATCCCAAATCAGAGCTACAGATGAGGAAGTGGCATGAACTCTAAAGTCCTTGGGAACCTTCTAGAAATGCATGTCTGCAACTCTATTTACAACCATTAGTGTAACGCCTGTTCAATTTTACAATGGTACTGGAAAAGGGGACTTACAACTGGTCCTCACTCTTAGGATCACGGCAGCCTCTCCATGATCACGTGACCAAAATATGGGCGCTTGGCAACCAGCATCTATTTACAATGGTTACAGTGTCCTGGGGTCACATGATCACCATTTGTGGTCTTCCCAACCAGCCTCCGACAAGCAAAGTCAATGAGGGAAGCGGAATCCCTTTAATGACTGTGTAATTCATAAGGGACGCGGTGGCTCAGTGGGTTAGGATGCTGAGCTTGTCGATCAGAAGATCGGCAATTTGGCGGGTTGAATCCTGAGTGCCGCGTAGCAGAGTGAGCGCCTGTTACTCATCCCAGCTTCTGCCAACCTAGCAGTTCGAAAGCACGTAAAAATGCAAGTAGAAAAATAGGGACCACTACAGTGGGAAGGTAACAGCGTTCTGTGCGCCTTTGGTGTCTAGTTATGCCAGCCACATGATCACGGAGATGTCCTCGGACAAGCGCTGGCTCTTCGGCTTTGAAGTGAAATGAGCACCGGCCCCTAGAGTTGGAAACGACTAGCACGCATGTGCAGGGGAACCTTTACCTTTTTAAAATTCACTTAACGAATGCAGTGATTCACTTAACAAGCATTGCAAAAAAAAAGTTTGTAAACTTAGGTGCTTAACAGCCACCTTGTTTAGCAATGGAAACCCTGGTCTCCATTGTGGTCATAAGCTGAGGACTAGCTGTAAGTTTTAGGTCGTCTTATCGGTTATTTCCAGGAAGATCTTGATACAGAATTAGCTGAATTTATGCTAAATCCAATTTGCTTCCATTCCAGAAGGAGGATAAATATTTGGGATCATTTGTCTCTGTTTATGTGTGTGTAACTTTCTTTGGGGTTTTATATCTGTTTGAAATTATTTAGGACTAGCCTTAGTGCCAGCATTGTGGGCATCAGCTAGGGTTTCAGCATGGCCAAATCCATTTTTTTCCCATGCACACTTCGTGCCAACAAATCTTTCTGTTCCTTTTGCTAGTTGATTTTAAATTCCAACACAGCAAACTCTTCTCAGCCAACAAAAACCTGTGGAAGAAATTCAAACATCATCTTAACCTCATCTAGCTGGCATAAGCTTTCAGTAAGACTTATATTACTACAGTACTTTAACCAGTTGTTAACTTCTTCACTCCCTTCCTAGTTTAATTAATGTTTGCAATGCTACTTTTATTGCAGGTTTCCCTCTTATTAACAGCCATTTTTTTTTAAAAAAGTCACCTTCTCATAAAGAATAAGCTACTATTTTTCAAGGCTCCTGAGGATTGTTTGGTCTTGGAAGCAGCATAGGTAGAGTAGCGATGCTTTTAAAAACTAGTGATGGAGAAGACTCTTGAGAATACCATGTTTAGCCAAGAAAGAAGCCCATAGATCATATAAGAAATCAATCCAGACTTCTGATGAATGACCAGGCTCAAATTATCATATCTGGGATACATTATGCAAAGACCTCACTCTCTTGAGAAATCTACAAAGCTGGGGAAGGTGGAACAGAAAGAAAAGAGAAGGATGGCAAGCAGTAAGATGGATAGACTCCTTTATAGCAGTTGTGGGTATTAGAAGACCTGAAGGATCAGGCCTGGGACAGATCTTACTGGAGAAGGTCCATCTATATGGTCAGTAAGAGTTGAGGTTAACAAGGTGGCGTATAATCAATCAATGAATCAATAATTTTAAGTTTCTGTTGTCTTTGTTGGTGGAGGAACCACCCTTGATGGTTTTTATTATTATTCTGAAATCTTCCTAGTTGCTCTTATTTTCCAGTCACAATAACAGACTACCGAGTTGGAAGGGACCTTGGGAGTCCCCTAATCCTGTGATCTAATTGCTTTGCTCTAAGAAGATTACTTCCAAGATTACCTAAATGGGTCATCACTGGTAGATGACCCCTTCAAACAGTGGTGGGATTCAAATAAGTGAACAACCGGTTCTCTGTGTGGATGCCACTTCTGGAAGTCCATTCTGGGCCTGGGCAACAAAAAATTAGCTACCGGTTCTGCCTAAGTGGTGTGAACCGGCTGAATCCCACCACTGCCTTTAAATGGAGGATGTCTTGTATAAAAGAGGAACAGGATAAATTACTTCAACATTAAAGAAATTTGAGAAAAGAATAACAGAGTTGAAAAGGACTTTCGATTTCTTCTAGTCCAAATCCCTGCTCTAAGCAGGAAATCCTATAGTACCTTTTCAGACAAATGGCGGTCCAATCTCCTCTTAGGAACCTCCAGTGTCAGAGCACCCACAACTTCTGGAGTCATGTCATTCCATTGATTAATTGTTCTCACTGTCAGGAAATTTCTCCTTAGTTCTACACTGGGTCTCTCCTTGATTAGTTTCCATCTGTTGCTTCTTGTCCTGCCCTCAGGTGCTTTGGAGAATAGCTTGATCCCCTCTTCTTTGTGGCAGACTCTTAGATAGAACATCACTCTGGGAGGACTTCCCTCCTCATACTGTCTTTGTCAATTTCCTGGAAATGTGTAAATCCAAGGTTGAAAAAAAACTCTACTCTGAAAGACAGATTATTCAACATAACCTTCTTCTCATCACAAAACTCAATTAGCGCAAAACCACCACAACACACAGTAACCATCTCTTCTCTGCTTCTTAGAAATAAATCTGAATGTGGCTTCTTTTTCAACAAACTGAGTAAAAAAACAAATAGAAGAAAAATCACCCAATCATTTTTCTGCCCGGCCGTATTGCATAGCTTACTTTTAAAAATAAATAAATAAATAAAAAAGGTTAACTTTAGAATAACATTTACCCATTCTGGTGCCAGTGAGGAGGAGCATTGCAATTAGAACTTTTACAGGAGAAGGGGAGAAGAGAGAAAAGCCTGCCATTATTTCTAGCTATAAACAGTTTGGTGCGGCTGTGGTTTATTAACCTAACATACTGCAAATCTAATTAAAAGTCAAATACACAAAACCCTCATCAAAATCCAAATGTTCTTTACAGAAACATGAAGGAGGAAAGAAGGGTACGAGGAGCTATACCTCCAAGGTAATCAGAATGCATCTTCGGGGACTCATACCTTATTGCTTGTGCCTCATTATCAGTAGTCTGCGTTAGTAAAACAACACCTAGAGACGGCATCATTAGCTTCCTACACCATCCATTACTGGAGAAAATGGAAATGCTGAAACAAAGGAGCTAAGCTGTAGGAGTTGTTGAAGGAAGAGGGAGGGGAGCAAAAGAAGGGAAAATTAAAGTCATTGTTTCAGAGTTTCCCCCAAAGAATGGCAAAATACTTCCCAGATGGCTGGAATTTTTGCAAACATCTGCCAACCACGGTGCTTTCAAACTTGGTTTTGCAAGAGTTTAGTTCAATGTATTTGCAAGAGTTTAGTCCAATGTATATTTCAACTTTGGCAACTTTTGCAATGTATTTCAACTTTAAGATATGTGGACTTCAGCTCCCCTAATTCCCCACCCGGCATGCTGGCTGAAGAATTCTAGGAGTTGAAGTCTTAAAGTTGCCAAGGTTGAGAAACTATGGATTAAGCACCTTGCTTTGTGCCTAAGGCAAGACAGGAACTCATGGTCTCCTGATTTCTAGCCAGCTATTTTCAACTACTACACCAATCTGGCTTCTTTTTTTAAAGATCTCTATTTATCAGTGGTTATATTAAGGGGTGGGTCATGATGGCTCAGCAATTAAAGATGCTGAGCTTGTCAGCTAGAAAACTGATAGCCTGGGTTCAAGATATGAGCGCCACACGACAGAGTGAGCTCCCATTACTTGTCCCAGCTACTGCCAACCTAACAATTCAAAAGCATGCAAATGCAAGTAGATAAATAGGTACCACTTTGGTGGGAAGGTAACAGCATTCTGCATACCTCGGCACATAGTCATGCTGGCCACATGAAATGTCTTTGGACAACACTGGCTCCCTTGGCTAAGCAACGGAGGTGAGCACCGCTGTTTAGAGTCAGACACCACCAATAATAATAATAATAATAATAATAATAATAATAATAATAATAATAATAATAATAATAATAATGATGATGATGATGATGATGATGATGATGATGATGATGAAGAAGAAGAAGAAGAAGAAGAAAAAGAAGAAGAAGAAGAAGAAGAAGAAGAAGAAGAAGAAGAAGAAGAAGAAGAAGAAGAAGAAGAAGAAGAAGAAGAAGAAGAAGAATGGGTAAAATGGCTCCTCATTTTACCAACCTTGGAAGGCTGAGTCAGCCTTGAGCCAGTGAGATTCGATCTGCTGGCAATCGAGTCAGCAGGATTAGCTTGCAATACTGCATTCTAACCACTGCACCACCATGGCTCCTTATATAAGGTGTTCCAAGTGAAGCTGCCTTTTCCAATTGACTGATGGGTGATTCTGTGAATGCCAATGGTGTTCAAATGGTGTCCTGGGGTTGCACACAAGGCCCCTGTTACTATTGGTACTACCTTTCCTTTCTTTTGCCACAGTCGTTCTATTTCTATTTGGAGGTCTTTGTATTTTGTTATCTTTTCCAGTTCCTTCTCTTCTATTCTGCTGTCTCCAGGTACTACTACATCCACTATCCAGACTTTTTTTGTGTTTCTTGTTGACAGTTGAGAAGTCTGGGGTGTTATTATTATTTTACTGGAAAGCCAGTCTGATATATATGAAAGTTGGCAGAGCAGGCAACCTGGTGGGTACCAAGAGAGGGTCCACAGCCACCTCATTACCGACTTATTTCTGGTCCAGGCAA